>NC_065922.1:21304662-21350641 GCF_024586455.1 Bactrocera neohumeralis
AAACAAACTTTTAGTAAGGTTTGAGCAATACTTGTTTCCTGTTCAATTTCAACTCTAAATGGGGGTGGGTAAATTAATTTGCATATGTATATCTGTACATCTGTATAAATGTTAATAGTTTAGAAATTCCTTAAAACCATCTGAATTTCGATAGTTTGGTAAGTTCTTTGTAGTTTACAATGTGCTTTCACACTAAATAGACAAAAAAAAATTAATTCACTTTGGTACCTAGAAGAATAATATTGACAACTATTTCTTTCTTCCAAGAAGGCTCTAAAAAGGGAAAAGTTTAAACTTTTTAATAAAGACACATAACATTCATACTAGTGAAGAATCCGTCACGTTTACAGAAGGATTTCGCTACTTCATATACATATATCTTAAACATTATAAAAGTCTATACATAACTAGAATTTTAAATACATTACATTCTCGCTCAAATATGTTTAACATCTGTGTGATCTTTAAAACATATCAAGCTTAGAAGGCTAAGGCAGAAATATGACTTACTAAAATTTCCATTTATACAGTTTTCACAATGTTTATAAAAAGTATTCGATTATTTTCCGGAGTCATATCATAATATATGCATATCGTATTATGTCATCATAGTTATGTGAAAAAGAAAAGCAAATTCATACAAAAGGCAGTCATTCATAAAAAGTGTCAGACTCGTCACCATTAACTGTATAAATTTTGCTTAATTTCGAAGTCATTTCCAAAGGCATGAGGTAACAAAAAACTATTTTAAGTTTATTTTTCATTTAACTGTCATTATCATCACTGTCAAGATGGTAAGACTACTGATCTTTTACGAAATATTGCTTATTTAACAATGAGAAGTATTTAAATATTTATGGAAAAGTAACAAAACTGCCAAACTTCTTAGAAATCACTTATTATCTAAAAGATGTAAATTAAATTACTTTATCATCCCAAAATTTTCAATACATAGTAAACCTTCCGCGTAGAAATGTTTCATTATTAAATGTAAGCAGTTTATAATTCTCTGCATTTTCATAAAATAAATGACTTAATCTAAATTGGAAAAGTGTCAAAAGCATATTTACTACCCCCTAAAATCAAGATTAACCCTGGTCGAGACGAACGGTCTGATACACTTAGTCGAGACCAATGGTGCTTGGCTAGGTCAAGTGGTGTTTACATACATTTGTATATGGATATGTATGTATGTACAATATAGATACATTTTTGAAATTTCTTACCTCTCGATTTGGTTGAAATCAAATTGACTGCCTTGTTCATGCTTGGCGTGGCAAAAGCGTTCACAAAAAATGTAACAATTTGAGAAAAATTACATTTGTCTTAACCTTTAAAACGTTCTAGCGGATATACATACAAACCAATTTGGACATGTAACGAACATGAAAACAGATAAATCAACCGTGCGAAGTGATAAAAACAAACCAAAGTTCATATATTTTCATACAAATTATATGGGGTCTAGCCAAGCACCATAGGTGCACTAAGGTGTAATATTATAATATCCTTTTTTCGTCCTTTTCGATACGATATCCTTGAATTTTTTTTCTGAATTCTATAGACAATAGCGCAAGTCGTTTGCTTCACTCTAAATATATTTAAATAACATTTAAAAACAAAGGCCAGACCCGAGGGTCTCGATGAGGGTTAAAATAAAAATTGACAGATTTGCGACTATGCAAAAAGATATCCCAAAAGAAGTCTAGTCGCTCTTTAGGTCTAAATTTACCTATCTCCTATACAAATATGGTCGGACAGAAGCATTTAAATGCGCTCAACTGAAAAGGAGACAGAAGAATATCGTAATTTATATAATAGGTTAACTACGATGGAATGGGTATTTTTTACTGGTGATGCCTATAGAATTTTAGATTTGCTGTTTTCAGCGCAAGTATATATTGATGATTGAAGTTTTGAACTTAAAAAATAGCTATCAAACAGATTTCTATGGTCTACAACTTTGCCTCCGCCGTTTTCCAATAGATGTCTTTAGGGTCAAGCACTGGTCGATTAAATCGATTAAATCGTTTTATATCCGAAGCCGAATCCGAGCCGAATTTCGACATTTGCGGGAAATTTTGCTTTTCTTTTTTAATTCCAAGAAAAGTGCGGCTGAGGCTCATCGAATGCTTTCAGATACGTACGGTGAGGCTGTCTTAAGTGAAAGAACATGTCGCGAATGGTTTCAACGTTTTAAGAATGGTGATTATGAAGTCGAAGACCGGCATGGTGGTGGAAGGGAGAATATTTTCGAAGATGCTGAATTGGAAGCATTACTCGACCAAGATGCGTTTCAAACCCAAGAAGAATTGGCCAAATCGTTGCAAGTGACACAGCAAGCCGTATCAAAACGCTTCAAAGCCATAGGGATGATTCAGAAACAAGGAAACTGGGTTCCTCACGACTTCAAGCCAAGAGATGTCGAACGGCGTTTCTTTGCATGTGAACAGCTGCTTCAAAGGCACAACCGAAAGGGATTTTTACATCGAATTGTAACTGGCGACAAAATATGGGTCTACTACGATAATCCTAAGCGAAGAAAGTCATGGGGAAAGCCTGGACATGCCTCCACGTCGACGGCAAAACCGAACATTCATGGCGCCAAGGTCATGCTCTGCATTTGGTGGGACCAGCTGGGGGTGATATATTATGAGCTGCTAAAGCCAAGTGAAACCATCACAGGAGATCGATACCGAACGCAATTGATGCGTTTGAGCCGAGCACTAAAAGAAAAACGGCCACAGTACGAGAAAAGACACGATAAAGTCATTCTCCAGCATGACAATGCTCGGCCTCACGTCGCAAAGGTGGTCAAAAAATATTTGTAGACGCTGAAATGGGAGATCCTACCCCACCCGCCGTATTCTCCAGACGTTGCTCTATCTGACTACCACTGTTCTGATCGATGGCACACGGTCTAGCTAACGAGCACCTCAGTTCTTATGAAGAAGTCGAAAATTGGAGTGATACTTGGATCGACTCGAAAGATGAGGAGCTCTTTCGTCACGGAATACACATGCTGCCAGAAAGATGAACAAAAGTAGTAGCTAGCGACGGCCAATATTTTGAATAACATTTTTGTAGCCGTTTTAATACAATAAAGCCTTAAATTTACGAAAAAAAACGGCGGAAGCAAAGTTGTAGACCAATAATATTAATTGATCGCCTCTTCATATAGTCATAAAATATTTTTAAAAATCGAATGAAATTTAAAATATGTATATTATAATAAAGTTCTAGTTTTCCTTTCATTATAAATTTATAATACATATTTCTATTGGATTCCCAACGTTCAGATGCTTTCTTATATTATAAACTTGTATATATATGTACATACCGATGAGTTGACGTTACGAGTTTTCGAGAGAAAGGTTCTGCGAAAGATTTATGGTCCTTTGCGCATTGGCCACGGCGAATATCGCATTCAATGGAACGATGAGCTGTACGAGATATACGACGACATTGACATAGTTCAGCGAATTAAAAGACAGCGACTACGCTGACTAGGTCATCTCGTCCGAATGAACGAAAACTCTCCAGCTCTGAAAGTATTCGACGCAGTACCCGCCGGGGGAAGCAAAGGAAGAGGAAGACCTCCACTCCGTTCGAAGGACCTGGCTTCGCTTGGAATATCCAATTGGCGCCACGTAGTGAAAAGAAAAAACGACTGGCGCGCTGTTGTTAACTCGGCTATAATCGCGTAAGCGGTGTTTACGCCAATTAAAAAGAAGAAGATATATACATACTACATTTTAAGGATTTTCTTAAAAAGCTTCTGCATTCAAAAATAAATGCTATTTCTTTGTCTTTAATTTTTCTTGGCACAACGCCATTGACTTATTGCCTCCAAGTACCGCTTACTCTCAAAGATTTAATGAAGATATTGTGCTTTCTTTCTATTTAAGTGACTGCTGGAAGTTTTTGATACTATTCTAACTTACTTAAATCAATAGTATATATGTATATATTATTCTTACTTAATACTTATAAATCAGATAAATTGTTAATTAACTTGTTATTTGAAAGTTTCTAGGGCATCACGTGACCACTGATTATATAAGGACAATTGTCTTCTTATTGTTCGTTTTATTGTTAATTTAAGAGACGAAGTAAGCGAGAAACAATAAAATTTATTATTGTCTTCATGGAACATCCTTTAATTATTCACATGTCTTCAGAATTCTTGTTCGTAACTGCGTAATCTTATTTGGAGAAAATGGAGGAGTACAATTGGTGTTTTCTGCTACAATAAAATTCCAAATTTTCAGTTATCACGGTATTCACAAATGCTTAATGAGCAATGCGAAGAGTGGTTTAATTAAATATAATGAACGCAAGTTGGCTCTAATTGGGTACTTGTACTAATTTGCTAACATAAGCATACAAATACGAATGCATATTGACAGCAATTTGCACGAAAATGGTTAACCATTAACGGAGGAATGTTTTGATGGAATATTTGACTGATTGGCAGGTGTAATCAATAATGGTGAAAACTGTGAACTGTTAAGAGCATTGATCCGAAACAAGGTGTGTATAGATGTTTTGACTTATGATTGTGTAATCCCACTAAACTAAGGGCTCATTTTTGTTAGTTAGATGCATTTATAAAATTAATTATAATTTTAGTTATTTATTGTGACCGCATCGAATATAAATATTGAATAAGTAATTTAAAATTTTATAACTGACATTATTTTCATACATCCCGTTTATTAAATTGCATATTACACAAAATTTAAATTTTTTCACTTTTAAAGATGAAAAATTACTTCTATTATAAGGAAATGTTGACCCTTTGCGAGCAGACAAAATATATTAAAGTTAGAGGAACAACCCAAAAGATGAAAGTAAACTGAAACAAATTCACGAAAAAATGGCGTCAAATTGGGAAAGAGGAGGGCATGCTAAAGATAGGGAAAAACCTCATCCAACTCCAGTTTAAGTTAAGTATCAGTAACCGGTTATTGAGATGAAAGCACAGCGAGCATAGAATTCGATACTCAAACAGCTACAGAAAATAAGTTACACTCAAATAGAAATACCACAAAAAGTAAAAGGTAAAGTTTCAACCAATTTAGCGGATTGCGGCAAAATTATAAGGTGGTTGCGAATTTGTGAACAAAGAGAAACAATTTCATTCTACTACGTGATTATTTTTGGGATTCGTGGATTCATTGTAACCAACTGAGAGGTACAATAACTGAGTCTCTGCTTAGCTACTACAACTGCTTTCGGTATAAATAAATGAAATCAATATCTGATAAAATTTGGTAGGTAAATACTAAACATAAAGACTTAAAGGGTATGATTATAGTGAAATTATAGGCGCTTTGACAATCATTTCGTATTAAACTGGCTATAAAATAACTGGCAGAAATAGAGTATAACTCAATCTTAAATAACATAAAAAATTCAAAGATTTTACACTTACAGATATTTACATTTAAATATTATCTACATAAAGATTTATAATCTAATACAATATATTTGTCAATATTTTTTATGAAGCGATCAAAATTTTACCATATGAAACGAGGCATTCAGTTGATAAAACAACCAATGAAATGAAATTCTGATTTCATTAGAGAATAATATTGGAAAAGTAAGTTTGTATAAGAAAATCGTCTCGCAAAATACCAAGACCAGCATTTACCTACTGGCAAAAGAAAATCCGAATAGGAATGTTGCGTACACGCTACGGGCCCAGACACCACTAAAATGCCGCACACTTACAAATGTACAAAAGAATTGGGAGACAGGTGAGATTTAGTTTTGATCAAAGAAGAACTACGAGAAGTGTAAAATTATATTCAATATTATTGTGCATACATACTTATACATACATACATACTAACCACATGAACAGACAAATTGTAGCAAATGATTTCATTAGATTTGCACCGAGCACATGCACTGGTATTGGTAAGGCATTTACACATGGCTTATGAATAATGCAATATAGAAATGCGTAACTTGAACACATAAGATTATTAGACAAAAGACGAGCATTCAAATAAAAATTTAAGAAATTGGGTCAAAAAATTATATTTGTAAGCACAGGTACAATTATGAAGTTAGTCTAAAGAGCAACTCATATCAGTCAAATCGATATTAAAATTTTCAATAAATTCAGCAAAAAGGATAGGAGAGCACTCTCGCATTAAATGTCCACCTGCACCAAATGGAATCTCAAAAAGAACCACAAAAGCCAATTCTCAAAAGAGGTTTAAGCATATTTCTGACCTTGTAGATCAGCCGATGTGGAATAGCCTACAGATTGCAAACTACTGCGGTGGGCAGTCAAAACTAGTCGCTAACATTGCTAAATGAAGGTTATTTAAATGCCCAATCCTATTTTCAAAAGCGCAATGACAATAATTTGAGTGATTTATTGAAATTATTTTACACAAAATGATGTGCTTGCTATTTGAATTGCATTTTCAGTCCATTTTGGCAAGCATTCCTGAAGTGTGTTCAATTTTTCATAGCCGGAGCGTAGGTTAGTTATATTGCAAAGAGGATTTTATGGCTTTCAATCCGATTTTTTTTGGAGGTAAAATTCAATATGAATGTGAAATGGTTTTGAAATGGTTTATGTCTGTGCGATGGGTGACAACTTTAGTGAAGGAGTAGACGTGATGCCCATAGCTACTGAATTGCATAAGTATCAATTGTCGCCACTCGACTAATCAATTAGTATTCGATTTTACTCTATAAGTATAAGGATAAGTTTTCTTTTTACAAAATATGTATTTTAAATTTAAAATATGGGTAACAAAATTTTTAATTCGCCTATATTTCTACTAGTTTTTTCTAAATCTTTGCCTGGTTTAACACACTTAGCTGGATTTAAATTATGCCCGATTGAACGACGACTGCTGAATGAAAGCGTTGCTCATACGCCAGAGTGAACAATAATCATGCGGCAAAACTGAATATTGCAATTCTTTTACGATGATCATTCATCACAATTACCTCGAGTTTTCACTTGAAATATTATTGAATAAATTTGCTGACGGTTATGAATTACAAACTGTTGGAAATAGAATTTTGTTAAGGAATGAAGAAAATAATAGAAAACAAAGGAAAATGTGAAAGTCAGAACTTCTTTTTGTACACTCCCAGAAAGTTTTTGAAAAAAACTGATCAACCAAACATATCTTTGAAGAAATGTGCACCGTCAGTATTAGTTCTTTCTAAACAATAGAGTATGCACAATTCCATACAATCATTTATTTCACTAATAAACGCCTCAATTGAGCTTCATTAATACTACGAATTACTGGTTCTAAGCAAATAATCGAAAATGTTTGTCTATTCTATATAAAACAAACTAAATTTTGTTTTCTAAAGTGAATTTCCACAATCCCCTTGAAGGCAAGCATCTTCAAAGATATTAATTGAACATTAACGCAAATCATATATATATTATATATATATATATATATGTATGTAGTCATAGAGTAGTTTTTTTGTGTTTTTCAGAATCTTCATTAAGCAATTTACAAACCAAATCGATATCTGGGGAGAGTCCAAGTATGGTATTTCTGACCTGGCGGATAAGGGCTCACTTAAAGCACATACTGCAGCAAATTGAGTGCTTTGGGTATTACTAAAAATTGCTCGAATATAATTTATAAATAAAGTAAAATGTACATGTTGACACAAGTTCGGTTTTATTAAGACATTGCTATTCGTATTTGATTTTCAGTGATGCTCTCATTTTTTCCGAAATATATATTTTTGCATTAACGACGGTTTACATATGTTTATTATAAAGTTATTGGCTAATTTCTAAACTGAAGTTGCCATAAAAAAATTTTAAAAATCTGGTAGCCAAGTATTAAGCTTGCATACAATTCACAAACTGATGGTACGAGCACACCGCACCACTTAATGAAAATTTTAGATTTATACATTTATAAATTGACCATGGGAACATATGTTAAAAGCAAATGCGTAGCAGATAGTATGTAACACCAAAGATTATAAAAAATTGTATGTTATAACTAAAAATTTAAGTCTGGTATGGTTAAGTATGCAATCCCATATATTCCAACCACTCAAACAACTATTCAAAACAAAAAAATATTTTTAATAGCTATTAAATGTATTTAAATGTAATGTATAATAAAAATATTCAAAAATTTTAAGTCCTGCTGTGATTACATCAACATTTGAAATGCCAACTCTGGGTGTTGCACAGCAAATTCACGTTTACTAACAACGTGTCATAAATTTTTGTTTACTGCAAATTATTTTAAATCTGCAAAGGAATTAGGTACTACAGGTGAAATCTGCTGTGTCTTTGTAAACACTGAATTATTCATTTGAAATTCTACAGGACGCCAAATTATAAAGTGCTAATTCCACTTAATTTAAATGGAAATTTATATTTCAAATTCGTACGAAGAGACCACGATGCGTAAGGGAACGGTGTCGTGTATTTGTGTTTACAGTTCTAAATTCTGATTGACTTTGCTGTTGCTATAGTAGCAAAGCTCCGAATTTATATTTGATTTTAGTTTTCTTAATTTTATTTTTCACTGGATTTTCGAACGCTGTGTGTACAGAAATTAAAGTAGCGTTCCAAAGTAAACAGCACTTTAAAACAAAAGCAGAAAAAATGTTTTTTTCGGTAAAATCAATTTATTTTATTCAAAATAGTTTGCTTCTGCTTCAATATAGCTTTTTGCACGGTCCAAAAGCATGTCGAACGAGTGTTTTAGCTCGTTGGCCGGTATAACCGCCAGTATGCCGGTGCAAGCCTTTTGAATGGCATATCAGGTGAATACGGGGAGTGATTAATGGTAAAAATGTGACTTTTGGTCAAATAATCGGTCACAAGCGTCGATCGAATGTTGGATTCTGAGCAATTGTTGGTCGTCAGTCAATTTGTGCGGAACAAACCGTGCACACACCTTTCGTAAGCCCAAATGTTCGGTCAAAATGCGATAAGTCGATGTTTTGGAGATGTTCAATTCCATTTTCATAAATATCAATGATGATTTTTGATGAAGTCAGGCACAGTTTCGATGGAATTTCATGTATTCACGGATTTTGATTGGCACACATGTTGATCGTCATTTACGAGTATGTCCTCACGACCACTTTGAAAACGTTGAAACCACTCGTGCACCCTGCTACGTGATAGGCAATCATCGCCATAAACTTGTTTCATCAATTGAAATGTTTCGGTAAAAGTTTTACCAATTTTTAAACAAAATTTAATGTTGGCTCTTTGTTCGAAGCTCATTTTCGCAACGATAACACAAACATACTGACACTTAAAACGCATTAACTTCAATCAATGAAATGTCATGAAATTCTCACTGGACAATCGAAAGTCCTGTTTACTTTGGAAAACACTTTGTAAAAAGCTCAAAGGTACTGCATGTTACAGTGGTGTTGCCAACGATTTTTTTATCCGAATGTCGGGTGTACACCTGTAGACACATTAACGGTTTGTATTGCAGCAGCTTGGTCAACAGAAGAGACGATTTCAGAATATCTGATGCTGTCAGCGAGAATTTCATATTTCTTTTGACCAATCTGCATGATTTAAAATTTGACCCACTCGAGCGTGTTGCACCCGCCATTTTGTCAGCATATTTGGTTTGCGGTGGTCATATTTTGTGAATACTAGTTTGACGGTTTTGACCAAGGAGTCTGTATTTAGGGTTTCGAAAGGATATTTTTTGAAGAGGGTTTTTCATTTAATGTATTTTTGGTTTATCTCAGAAACGTGATGGAACAATTTTTAATTAAGCATAAAACTCATATAGCGGATATATTATTTAGCATTCCCCTAAGATTCAATGGGCATGTAATACCAAATCGTTTCTTCGACAGTCGGACTATCCAGCTTCCACTATTGGATATTTTGAAAAATCGAAAGTTTTTTTTTTGAAAAATGTAACGATTTTTAAATATTTAAGGAGTTTAAAAAAAATGTAGATTTGAAGTACATTAAATACAAATTGGAAGCAGAAATTCTTTTCAGCTGAAAATTGAGCTATTTCTAAAGGCTTTGAAGATTGAAATGTATCATGTTTTGTTAAACAGATTTCATTTTCTTACTTTCCAGTTTCATTTAGTTTAGCTATATTAAAATGCAGTGTTTTAAAAACTCATTATCACAAATTTTTTTGTTTTTATTTGCTCATTGCTTGGTGTTGTTTTTACCTTCATTTCATTGAAGTCATTTTAATTTGCGTCGAACACTTCACTTGTCGTAAGAATTTTCTTTCCTTTTAAATGGTCTCACTTTGTTAACAAAGCTATTGTCATTTTCAATGATTTTTTTTCAATTTGGCATGCCGCCTTAAAATAAATCAAAGGTTTGTCCTCTCGATTACTTTGAAATTGCAAGAAGTAAATGAAAATCGACTTGTTCAATATCTTAAATATTTTTTCTTCAGCAATCAGTTAGTTGATTACTTTTTCTGACGCAACAACAAGTGATATAAATAGAAATATATGTATTTTCTGTTATGCATTTTCTGAAAGACTTTTTCTAACTCGTAAAAAACGAAAACAATTGCGATGAAATCGGTCAGTCAAAAGTGGTAAAATTTATATGAGATTTTAACTTTTGGTATCTACAATAAAACGCATTTAGCAGCTATTGATTAAAATAATGCGTGTATAAAGTTTTTAACTAAATATTGTAAAATAAATAAATATATTAACTATAGTTAGTTAAAAGGCAATTTTATATAAAAAATGGGTTTGTAAACTATGTAAGCTAATATGTACACTTTTATTGAAGCTCACTCAACTTTTTTATAAACTTTTCAAAACTTATTCATACCAATATTAACTGCGCTAATTTTTTAAACGAAAAGGCAAAAGTATACATAAATATTACTTAAGTTCGATTGTTTTTCAGCCATTCTTGAAAGTCTTAAAAAAAAATTGTGTAAAATGCTTAATATAAACATGTTGATTATGTCGCAATTATTGCTTTAAAAAATTTACTTTGCACTTCACACATTCCATGTGAACATATTTGCCAATTAAAGACCTACATTCACATTTAATAAAATATTTATATTGGCAATATTGAAAACTCGTTTATTCGACATAAGCTACTAAAATAACAATCTCATTTGTGCGATAGGTGACAACTATTTAATTATATATAAAGTTAAGATTATAAAAGCTATAATAATTCTTTATATTTGATTACCAGAAGTAATTTGTGGTGGTGCAAACCCAGCATCTTTATTAAATCGATACTTAGCTGATTTTACTTATAAAGAGAACTTACAGAATAAGCGATAAACATATCAAGGCGTTTACTTAAGCTTTAATGCACAGAAGCACCAAGGAAAATCAAAGTGTATACACATGAACTTAAGAATCTGACAAATGAGAAGCTTTTATCCTTTTCAACATTATCTTTAAATTTGCTTTCACTGCATGTCAGTGCTCTTTGTAGAATGGTTGATCGCACAAAAGCTATGATTCATGAATTTGTATAATAAAAAGTAAAGATATGCAACAAATTCAAAGTTTGAAATTCTTCTCTCTTTGATATGAAAAGTTGAATGCTTTTATCTACTTACATAACCATTTTATTTGTTTCGATTCGTATTGCGAATAATACGTTAGAGATACTCACAACATTGGCATATTTTAGAAGATTTATTTCATAGTTTTATTCTACCAAGCCACTAACATCACTTTACCTGGAGGTCAGTAGCATTAGCATTGAGATACAATGTTACGTACAGGTATAGCAATATTATCAAAATATATGTCAATAATGTCTAACAGTAGAGATATGTATATACAAATGACATATTTATCAGCAAAATAAAACATAAACAATTGCTTATAAAGAATTTCCTGGTACGAAGCTTCAAAAGCGGTTTCTGGAAAAATCGAATCTACATAAATTGAGTAACAGAGAAAAAGGAATCGAACATAAGAAAGAAATGATGTACGAGTATTATTAAACAAAAAATTATGAATAGTTTGAAAACTTTGCGAGAAATTTAAAAACTGGTCAATCAGTCAATTGCAGTCAACGAGAAGTCTGTATACATGAGACAAACATTCATATGAAAGTTACTGCTTGTTTATATATCAATATGAAGAGAATTTGTTGTAGTCAGTATAGTTTGTTGAGTGGTCAACAGAACTATATATATTACTAAAGTCCTTTATAAAAGTTTTTAACTGACCTACCAAAAATAAAACAAGATATATGTAATACTAGAGGACCCGTCCACGTTTTACTGTGGCTGATACATAGTTAGTACTACTAATAAGATCTATGTATATGATTTTTATTATTAAGATTATGACTATTAGTTAAGAAGATATAGCATTTTTGGTGAACCAATCATTTTCAAATGATTCTTACATGAATTTTGAACAAATGCTGCGTCATACCGCTTTACTAAAGCTGTCACAAGACAACTGAATATTTCTTAACTTACATACGCTAAATACAAGCTAAACTCTAAAATCTAAGCTAAACTGTGGTCATATACCTGTACACAAGTGTAAGGATATAAACACGTCTGTGCTTTTGCAGATAAACTCATGTCAAGTTTTACTGCGTCGACATTTCTTTAACATAGTCGATTTCACCTTGACTCCCTAAGATCATACCTGTATATGGCATTTAATACTACTTTTTATCCCATAATTCAATGTTTAGCGTAGAGAAAGCGGAGGCGACAACAACTGTGTGTGCATATGATTTCAGATACGTATAAATATTTAAAGGCTATAGGTAAGCTATCAATTTATCACTTTTGCACGCTAGACGCAAGCTTACTTCTTTTGATTTCATAGCGCAAAACTCAAGAAGATCACACTCGCAGAGAACAAGTATTATCTTATTTGTTCTATGACTTTTTGTGAACACTTATTATGAATAGAATACATGTCCGGGTAGACAGAGTGAGTACTTCTAATCAGATATTGTGAACGTAAAAGTTTTAAACAAATGGTGTTACGCTTGATGGCTCCCTGTGTGGAGAGTTCCAGATTGAGCTAACAGCCTGTCTCATCGGCCTTTCAGAATCACAATAATGTTTTCAATTGGCTTATTTAAACCTTTTTTGTTGTTGAATATCAGTCATCAAAAGAGATCTAAGGAGTGTATCCAGTGAGCCAAGCCCAAAATCATATTAATCCACAAACGATAATGAGTAAAGAATATTTATATTTTTTTCATTTTTACATAGATATAATATCACGTATTCGTTACCAGTTTTATCTTGGAAGAGACTGACAAATTTGTCTTCCAAATTTTACTCTGAACCCAATATTTTCCAACTTTATTAACCAAAAAAGGACAGAAGTGCAGTAATTTTCTCGCTAGGTCAAATACCAAATATACGATGACTTATGCTAGATATGGATGCATGTTTATGATACCCACAAAGTATTTAGACAATTGAAAAGTGACAAACCGTTTTAACTTTTTATTTTTGCTCAACTTTATTGCATTTTACACCTTTTACTTTCTCAGCCACAGCAATGAAATGTAAATTGCTGTCAGGGTATTTGTGGTTAACCAAAGTGATTTCTTTGTTCTCTTGTTTTGCCAATTTGTCAACCATTTTTTTCATTATTTGTAGTTAGGTCAAAGCAAAAAAAAACTAAATATTAAATGGAGTTTCTACAAATTTTAAATGAAAATGTGGAAGCATTTTTGCCGTTTTAATGAAACAATGGAAAAATTAAAATAAACAACATTTTTCAAATTATTAATATTATTGACTTAGTAAAAAAAATAAATAAATAAGAGCAAGGCTTTTATGAGAGTCGTGACCATATCTGCACTTAGCTTATTTATACATAATCACAATTTAGGTTTCCTTTTTGAGTGTAGTGACACTCAGTCTTAACTTTTAGCATATAAATACTTCTTCATACTTCTTTTCAGTTGGCAACTATTGCCTCAATAAACAATTTATTGCAAAGTAGCATTTTTTGATTTAAGGACGCGTCTCAGTTCAACGTTTAAAACCCTACCAACAAATAATAGTAAAAGTGCTGACACTTCTAGCTTAAACACATTTAACAGGAAACACAGAATTTTATTTGCATTGGCACTATCATTGATTCCCCTTGAGATGTGAAGTTTGCTACGAACCATCAAACAAAAATTTCTTGAAAAAAGCAGAAAATTGTTTGTCGCAATTCGCTTCAGACATACGCAAGTACAGAAATTTTCGAGGTTTATAAGAATGACCATAGCTATTAATTTACATTTGTATAGACCAACTAATCTATTTGAGTATAAGAAATCAAAATATATCTGAGGAAATATATTTAAGTTTTTAAACTAACTAAATACTTTGAAATGGTAAAGAGTGTTTCATATATGTAAACAATGCATCGTAGATTATTTTGAAGCAGATCGAAAAAAATTTAAGGGTTTTTTCAATAATCAACTGCTGGCATACATCAGAAGTGAGAATTAGTTTAATTAAGTGAATCTAGATAAATATTGCCACTAAAGTAAAGACAAGCAGATAAAGTATCAAATTTACTTGCATAAAAAGTTAAAAAAAAAAATTCCAATCTATATCTCAGCGAAAAAGTCCTGAAAGTGAGAAAATTCAGACATCTCACACCTCTCCGAAAAGCATTTATTACATCACTTCCCTTTTTGAGGTAAAAAGAAGGTTAGCCGCTATTTGCCTTAAATGAGTTGTTGAAATATACATTCATAAAACGGTTGTTAACTCTCCAATAAACATATACAAGCAGCTTTCCAAAGTAAACAGGACTTTTTGAATCTAGCGACCCTGGTGGCGCCAAATACATATATGTCAACTGGTGCGTTAAAATTTGCTATTTTTATCGAGTGTCCAGTGAGAATTTCATGGCGTTTCATTGACTGGAAGTGAGGTTTTTGCGTTTTAAGTGTCAATATGTTTGTGTTATCGGTGCGAAAATGAGCTTTGAACAAAAAGTCAACATTAAGTTTTGTTTTAAAATTGGTAAAACTTTTACCGAAACGTTTCAATTGATTAAACACGTTTATGGTGATGAGTTTCAACGTTTTCGAAGTGGTCGTGAGGACATATAGTAAATGTTGATCAACATTTGGGCCAATCAAAATCCGTGATCACCGCAAATTCCATCGAAACTGTGCGTGAATTCATCAAAACGCAGAAATCGAACTGAACATCTCCAAAACATCGATTTATCGCATTTTGACCGAACATTTAGGCTTACGAAAGGTGTGTGCACGGTTAGTTCCGCTCAAATTGACGGACGACAAAAATTGCTCAGAATCCAATATTCGATCGACGCTTGTGACCGATTATTTGACCAAAAATCACATTTTAAACATTAACCACTCCCCGTATTCACCTGATATGGCACCATGCGACTTTTTCTTTTTCGAAAAAATGCATTGGCCAATGAAAGGAAAGCACTATGCAGACACAGAGGCCATTCAAAAGGCTTGCAGCGGCTTACTGACGGTTATACCGGCCAACGAGCTAAAAAAGTCGTTCGACATGCTTTTGGACCGTGCAAAAAGCTGTTTTGAAGCAGAAGGAGACTATTTTGAATAAAATAAATTGGTTTTGTCGAAAAAACCATTTTTTCTATTTTTTTTAAGTCATGTTTACTTTGGAACCCACCTTGTATGTGCAAGGAAAATATGAAAAAAGGCAAAGACAAGCTCTTAAGTAAGGGAATATGTTTATGTATTCAGTGTGATTTGTTTACGATCATAAAAAATACCGTTAACTCATATTTGTGAATTTCATGAATGTGTATATATGTATATTCAGCCACTTGTACTGCATTCAGCCAACATGTGAGTAGGGATACAAAACATTTTATTAGCATATTTACTTTTGAGCAATTACTGACATGTCAACCTGAACATATTACAAAAAGCCGAACTTGGTTTTTTAAGTGTGCATGATACTTTGCTGGATGTTCTTTCTGCATAACTAATATAATTTAGTTTTAATAATTGTAGTGTTATAGCCCCAGCTGCAAATACTATGTCACTTTATGAAAAATTCAACCGGAAAAAATAAAGAGATTACATAAATAAAACAATTTGTACTCTTGCAACTTGCAAGAATCAAAATCAGGAAAATTCTTAAAGATTTAAAACCAATCATATAGAGTAAAGTCAGCCGGATGGTCGAAAATCCTGATATTAGTTATATAGGGCCTAGGTCAAGTTTTCGCTCAAATTTATCTGTTTTATACATTAGGCTACACGATCAAAAGTCAACTATAGGTACCGGCGTCTCAATATTCGCTACCTAGCCGCTTGAACATTTTTTTTTTTGGATTTAAACATTTTTTGGTTATAAATTGGCATACATTAGAGGCTTTATTCGTGCAAAGTTTCATGCCGTTATATTTATTGCTTCTTGATTTGTGTACTGGAAACTGTACAAATCAAGTGGAATTTAAAAGTGTATTGTATGGGAAGTAGGCGTGGTTGTTTTCCGATTTCGTCCGTTTTCACAATGTGACATAAGAATGTAAGAAAAATGCGACGTACTAAATTTTGTCGAAATTGGTTGGTCACGTCCCGAGGTATGGGATTTCACCATCGTCTCCTATAAAGATCTCTCATTTCATCTCAGTGGTAAAATTCAATGCCTCTGGCGTAATTACTTATTGATTTATAGCGCTTTTAGTAGTTCTTAACAGTACAGTTATATGGAGAGTGAGCGGGGTTATGCTCCGATTTCATCCATTTTCACACTGTCTTTATACATAAGCTTTTTTAAGATTTTAGTTCAGCAAATTTAGTTGTTGTAACAATAGTGGTTTAGGAGATATTGATCCTGATTATGTATATAACCCAATATCTATCACGATTAGTTTTAGGTGATACGTATCCGTACAACCTTTAAGTGAACTAAACTATTATACTCTTAAGCAACAGATTGCAGAGTATAAAAATTGCCAATATAAAAAGATGGAGAATATGGAGAACAATTTGAAGTTAAAGAAAAAATATACAGCTACGTTCATAAGCGTTGCGTATGTATGTGTGCGTATAGAAATTAATCCAATCCGGTATGCGCTAAAAAATTTTCGTATGGCATTTTCTCCGATAATAGCTTTTGCTCATATGCACACTATCATATTTATGAACACACTTAGGTGACATGTGTAAGGAATTTAATACAACTTTTCATTGCCACCAGCGAAATTGTTAAGTGTGTAGGTTAAGCATAACGAAGGGTATTTTTGTATGTGGTATTCGGAAGCGTTAAATCAATATATTATTGAATGTGACAAACAACTATATTATTATAATTAGTGGTGACATCTTAGCTGAATAAACCGTAACCCCTTATGGCTATTCGGCCAATCTTACTTATTCGAATTTCAGACTTTTACTATACGGTGAAATTCCTCATAACCGGACACCAATCTTTGCAGTGTTTTTGGACGGCTGAGGGAGCTGCCTACATACGTGTCTATAGTGATATTGGTTGACGCGGCTAAAACGTGCTTTTAGATGTATTTTACGGGTCAGAAACTGCAACTCAGAATATTACTTCATACACTTTGCATACGTTTTAAATACCTTAGTAGTAATTACTTCTTCTTCTTCTTCTTAATTGGCGTAGACACCGCTTACGCGATTATAGCCGAGTTAACAACAGCGCGCCAGTCGTTTCTTCTTTTCGCTGCGTGGCGCCAATTGGATATTCCAAGCGAAGCCAGGTCCTTCTCCACTTGGTCCTTCCAACGGAGTGGAGGTCTTCCTCTTCCTCTGCTTCCCCCGGCGGGTACTGCGTCGAATACTTTCAGAGCTGGAGTGTTTTCATCCATCCGGACAACATGACCTAGCCAGCGTAGCCGCTGTCTTTTAATTCGCTGAACTATGTCAACGTCGTCGTATATCTCGTACAGCTCATCGTTCCATCGAATGCGGTATTCGCCGTGGCTAATGCGCAAAGGACCATAAATCTTTCGCAGAACTTTTTTCTCTCGAAAACTCGTAACGTCGACTCATCGGTTGCTGTCATCGCCCAAGCCTCTGCACCATATAGCAGGACGGGAATTATGAGCGACTTATAGAGTTTAGCTTTTGTGCGTCGAGAGAGGACTTTACTTTTCAATTGCCTACTCAGTCCGAAGTAGCACCTGTTGGCAAGAGCAATCCTGCGTTGGATTTCCAGGCTGACATTATTAGTGGTGTTAATGCTGGTTCCTAAATAGACGAAATTATCTACAACTTCAAAGTTATGACTGTCAACAGTGACGTGAGAGCCAAGTCGCGAGTGCGACGACTGTTTGTTTGATGACAGGAGATATTTCGTTTTGCCCTCGTTCACTACCAGACCCATTTTCTGTGCTTCCCTGTCCAGCCTAGAGAAAGCAGAACTAACGGCGCGGGTGTTGAGGCCGATGATATCAATATCGTCGGCATACGCCAACAGCTGTACACTCTTATAGAAGATGGTACCTTCTCTGTTTAGTTCTGCAGCTCGAACTATTTTCTCCAGGAGCAGGTTGAAGAAGTCGCACGATAGGGAGTCGTCTTGTCTGAAACCTCGTTTGGTATCGAACGGCTCGGAGAGGTCCTTCCCGATCCTGACGGAGCTTTTCGTGTTGTTCAACGTCAGTTTACACAGTCGTATTAGTTTTGCGGGGATACCAAATTCAGACATCGCGGCATAAAGGCAGCTCCTTTTCGTGCTGTCGAAAGCAGCTTTGAAATCGACGAAGAGGTGGTGTGTGTCGATTCTCCTTTCACGGGTCTTTTCCAAGATTTGGCGCATGGTGAATATCTGGTCGGTTGTTGATTTTCCAGGTCTGAAGCCACACTGATAAGGTCCAATCAGTTTGTTGACGGTGGGCTTTAATCTTTCACACAATACGCTCGATAGAACCTTATATGCGATGTTGAGGAGGCTAATCCCACGGTAGTTGGCGCAGATTGTGGGGTCTCCTTTTTTTATGGATTGGGCATAGCACACTTAAATTCCAATCGTTGGGCATGCTCTCGTCCGACCATATTTTACAAAGAAGCTGATGCATGCTCCCTATTAGTTGTTCGCCGCCGTGTTTGAATAGCTCGGCCGGTAGTCCGTCGGCCCCTGCCGCTTTGTTGTGCTTGAGGCGGGCAATTGCTATTCGAACTACTTCATGGTCGGGTAATGGAACGTCTGCTCCATCGTCATCGATTGGGGAATCGGGTTCTCCTTCTCCTGGTGTTGTGCGTTCACTGCCATTCAGCAGGCTGGAGAAGTGTTCCCTCCATAATTTAACTATGCTCTGGTCATCAGTGACTAGATCACCTTTGGGGGTTCTACAAGAGTATGCTCCGGTCTTGAAACCTTCTGTAAGCCGCCGCATTTTTTCGTAGAATTTTCGAGCATTACCCCTGTCGGCCAGCTTATCAAGCTCTTCATACTCACGCATTTCGGCCTCCTTCTTCTTCTGTCTGCAAATGCGTCTCGCTTTCTCTCTCGGTATCTATCCCATCCCGCACGTGTAGTGGTCGATCGTAACGTTGCGAGGTAGGCAGCCTGTTTTTTCTCCGCTGCGACACGGCACTCCTCGTCGTACCAGCTGTTCTTTTGCTCTTTCCGAAAACCAATGGTTTCGGTTGCAGGAATTTGAAATGCCGTCCCACAGTTCCCCTATACCGAGTTGTTGACTAGTGCTCTCAGAGAGCAAGAGTGCAAGCCGAGTAGAAAATCGTTCGGCTGTCTGTTGTGATTGCAGCTTCTCGACGTCGAACCTTCCTTGTGTTTGGTGGCGCGCGTTTTTTGCTGCACAGAGGCGGTGCGAATCTTAGCTGCAACAAGATAGTGGTCCGAGTCGATGTTAAGACCTCGGAGCGCACGCACATATAAATCACGGGAGACGTGTCTTCCGTCTATCACAACATGATCGATCTGGTTGGTAGTTTTTCGATCCGGAGACAGCCAGGTAGCTTGATGAATCTTCTTATGCTGGAATCTAGTACTACAGATAACCATATTTCGGGCCCCGGCGTAGTCAATCAGCCTCAACCCATTTGGGGATGTTTCGTCGTGGAGGCTGAATTTACCGACCGTAGTGCCAAATATACCTTCTTTGCCCACCCTGGCGTTAAAGTCGCCAAGCACGATTTTGACATCGTGGCGGGGGCAGCTCTCATAAGCGCGCTCCAAGCGCTCATAGAAGGCATCTTTGGTCACATCGTCCTTCTCTTCCGTCGGGGCGTGGGCGCAAATCAGCGATATGTTGAAGAACCTCGCTTTGATGTGGATTGTGGCTAGACGTTCATTCACCGGAGTGAATGATAGTACTCGGCGACGGAGTCTCTCTCCCACCACGAATCCAACACCAAACTTGCGCTCCTTTATATGGCCGCTGTAGTAAATGTCACAAGGACCTACTCGTCTCTGTCCTTGTCCTGTCCATCGCATTTCTTGGACGGCGGTGATGTCAGCCTTTATTTTTGCGAGGACATCAACCAGCTGGGCAGCGGCACCTTCCCAATTAAGGGTCCGGACATTCCAGGTGCATGCCCTCAAATCGTAGTCCTTATTCCGTTTGCCATGGTCGTCATCAAAAGGGGGGTCTCTCATCCGAGGCTGTTTAGACTTTTTCATTGGTATTGTTTTTTACGTGGCGGGTCCCAAGCCCAGCGCACAACCCTTGTAGGGAATGTTTCGCCTTCTCACTTTAGCTCGCCTTCGAACGGATGTTCTTAGGCTACCCAGAGGATACTTGGTCAAAGACCGGAAGTAGTGAGCTGCTTGAGCCATGTGTAAAAGAATCGTTTCTGGCCACTCCCAAGTGAATGGCGATCAGAGAACTTTCCTCACTTGCGTGAACTTCTACACATGACTCCATCCTCCTTCACTTGTTTATTTTATAACAAAACGTTGCTAAGTCTTTCGTTATGCTAAGGGGTCGTCACAATGACCTACTTTACTAATTCTGCAATTAAGCTTGACATTTTGCTTTAGCCCAAACGTCTTTGCCAGGCATTCCGCTATACATATTACCACGAGCAGCAGTTCTTTGTATTTATGTCTACCTAAACTTTCTTTCTGCTTTTATTTGTTAACGCTTGCTGCATTTTTACCTTTCCCCTGTTTGCTTGTTTTCACCGCCTATTCATGCACCGCTGTTTGTCATTTGTTATGCTGGACCACTAGACGTATACGTAACATTCACGCGTACAGTATAAATGGGCGTCAAAATTATAAAATATAAACACAAAGCTTAAATATATCATGAAGTTGGAATAATGGATAACGGCATTGCTAGTGCAAACAATGCATAAGAATATAAAAAGCGAAGAACTATGAAACAAGTGTAAGACAGATTACAGAAACCATGGTGCAACGATCTAAAGATGAACAAGTCAGGAAGGGCGAAGTTCAGATGTAACCGAACCTTTCATAGTCTTGCAACTTGCAACAATGAAAACTAAGGAAGTACTTTAAGAAGTAAACCTCAACCAGATAATCGGAATCTAAGCAGTTATATATATGTGCATACCACGCAAGGCTTACCACTTAAAATTTTCAAGTGTTCCGCATATTTGACAACACTTTATAGTGGTATATTTTGCGGTATAGTAATTTTTTACCCATTAAACGTAATAAATTAAAAACTATAATTATAATTAAATAATATAATTCAGGTTTTTCTGCTTACTAAGAACTTGACAAAACACAAAATTGAAGAAAATCCCGAACGAACCTGAAAAATCCAACAAAAATCTATTTTAGGCATAAATATATACTGTTGTAAGTAAAACATGTTCTGTAGTTTTCATTGAGATAACTCAAATATTGGCCGATTATTATTATTAAAATTAAAATACTCATATCCGCGTCATGTGCATTCACTCATACCCACTGACAACTGAAAAACACAAACTAGCTTAAGGTGAGTATTCAAGTATAACTGTCAACTATATAACTATAGTCAATATGGCATCGGCATACGTCGACGGTTGTGGGTGTGAACGAAAGCTGATGGCAAACTACGTTGATGCTAACAGATATTACAAAATATTTTCTGCTCTCCATGATTAAGTGTGCGCTTGAATTTGATTACCGTGTGGGTAATGTTGACGTGGGCGAGGAGAATTGATGAATGTTGCAAATTCATTTAGAGATAGGCAGTTTCAAAATATTTACAAACCAATTTGCGTATATGTCGGTTTGAAAAGCAATAGATCAAAATATAGTGACAGGTGTAAATTAAAATACAAGTTTCAATTGCACCTTAGAAACAATATCAGAATCATGTTGTAGAAAATTTCTATGTGGTTAGCGAAAAGGTATTAAATAATTTTTTAAACGCACCAATACATGCAAACAATGTTTGGTTTTATACAAATCCTGGTAATTAAATCTAGTTCCTCACAGGATAATAAAAACCTTCGAAATAATTTAACTAGAGTATTATCTTCGGCCAAGACCTTATTAATAGAAATGAGATCATTGTAAGTGGCGGACATGCCACTCAACCTACATAAAGTTACTGGAATTATTTTAGAGTAAAGTTGAGTGGTAGTTCAAAAAGCGTCAAGAATACTGACAGTCACTTATACTCAGCAATTCTGGTGGTCGACATATCAAGTTAACATAAATTGCATTTCTTGTGGTCATGGTCAACCGGAATTTTCAATCAGATTGAACCACTGCAAAAATTTAACCGCCTTTTGAACGTCTATTACATCGAGACGAACCAATGTTATGTGATTGATAAGAAAAATCTACACTTAATATGTTGGTTGATGTGTGCGCATTTTCTTTTGTTCAGCACTGCAACTATGCGGTCACTTGTTGAGCGTATAAGCTTTTATAAAATAACACAATCTTACAAATGCATATTAAGGAGTTTTTCCATGTGTATGTCTTGGCATATCCAAATACAGTTACTTTCTTAAACTTGGTATTGAAGCACATAGTTGGAAGGCAGCTGTGAAAAATCTCAACAATTTTGTTGAACAAAAATTTGTAAACATTTTTTGCGTACATATGTATCTAAAGGATCTTAATGGAGCGCTGCCCATTCGAAAGTCCAGACGACCACATGTGGTTTCACCACACCAAAAGTGTAAAGAAAGTAGTACAGATGATGTAATGGGAAAAACTTTTGTAAAAGTTTATTTACACATTAATTTTGCAAGTAACGATAGAGAACGAAAAATAGATGCAGGAAAAATTTTAAAGATTGCTCTCTTTAAAAATAGCAACCATGTTCCCGAAGTATTAAACGTTAAGTATTAAACAATTATTATTTCAAAATCCATAAAAGCAGATTTGTGTTCTCTTCAAAATTATCTAAGTCAATTGTTTAGAAATTTCTGAAAAAATATTTAACACCTATGAAATAGGCTAAAATGTCATATTGTTAAAATATGAAAGTTTAATAAGTTTGAAGTTACATAAATCAATATGTGTTTTGGAGCACTTAAAAACAGTTTAAAATAGGCTTACAAATTTTTAAAGATTATAATGTAAATTTACGTTATTATCAAGACAATAGATGTATCAGTTCATACATAATTGAAGTATTTAATGCCGATTTTAATTAATGTTGAAGTATTTTTTATACTTTTACACAATGTTAATACAGACTACATATAATAGTTTTGTTCATCTAACGGTTGAACCTATACCCTTAAGCCGGACAATATTACCGACGTCAAATATTTAATACCCAGTTTCTTTAAAGTTTAGTAGCTTTATATCCATTCTTTTTCAAAAACCATTAACTAAACAATCCAATTTATGAACATGGTTACCTCTGCATACAAAGTGATATTTAAGTAAATTATTATTAAATTATTGGCATTTTCCAATATATTACAACGTAATAATATGTAATACATTATATAATATTAAACTGCCAAAAGTAAATTTTTGTGTAATTGATAAAGTTATGGTAGTTTTTAATTGTTTTGTAAAATCTACAAAATGTGCCAGTCCAAGTTTAATGTCGAGTATATTTATTTCATGTGTTCTAAGCTTAACTTTTAATAGGTTTATTAACATTCGAAAGAACATTGTTTGTAATTGCTTTTTTGAAGATTCGAATTCTATTGCCAATTGATGATCAATGCGGAAATGCCCTTTCATAACAAAAAAAATACAAAAGTTTATAAATATATGTTTAAATAAAAAAAATTCAATTACACCGCTCCACCAGGGAAAATAATGGCACATCTCAATACTGCCTACCACATCATGGCCAATACAACACATAAAATAAACAAATTGGATAACACCACACGCGTGCTCAACACGATCGCGAAAGTGATCCCTTAGGCTATCCTAACCCGATTATACAATTCGACCAAGCTCCGCGTCAACTCAATTGCCAGTACCGGCAAATTGTTTTTCGGAATTGAAGTCCCGCCACCCCGCCACCCCGCCCGTCGATATTTGTATTTAATCTATATATATAATATAAAAGAAAGAACGGCTTAACCGACTTGGCTGAAAATTGGTGGCGAAGTAGCTTAGAAGCAGGGTAAGGACATAGGATACCTTTTATCTCTTTATGCCAAAATTTAATACAACTCATAAATACAAAAACTATATTTCAAATAATAAGCATTTGTTCAAAATTCGTGATTGTCGAAATCATTTGAATATATGCGTACAATTTTAAACAGATTCTTCAAAAATAATACAATTGAAAAGAACTGCAACCAAATACGCAGTGAAATAGATTATAACTGGCTCAGTAATCAGTCGTTGAGTATGTATTATACCACGTGCATCCCAAAAGACTGATATCATAACCTTTCCAGCCGACTTTTTCGTCTTTCCACGCCTGAGAACCGGTTCATCATGAGCAGTCCACTTGAATGACAGTCGAATGGACTCCAGAGGGAAACAATCTGTACATATACATATGTATATCAAGAATCCTGAGATATTATGCATGGCACAAAAGTCTTCTCTTAAAAATTTATAAATTTTTTTCTTTCAATTTTTTCAAGGTCTTTGAAATCACCTATCGACTTCAAAATGACCACTTTTACCATGTTCTTTCGACATTTAGCGGTTCATAATAAATGATTTACTTTAAACTGAATCTTTTAATTTTATAGCATCCTTAATAATAAAGGTTAGCCTTCAGTCTTTGCAGAATTTACGTATAAGTAGCCTTGAAATTAGTGTTTCCTCCGAAGTCAATTTTTGCTGCAAGTAAAGAAAATGCAACTCAAGTTCAAAATTTCTGGAATCCTTTATATAAGTATGCTTATCATATTGCGTTGCTTCTTAAATTTCAAGGATAGGCCATATAACTTTCTACAATCTCAGCCTCATTTAAACTAAAATTATACAGACAACAGACAAAGTAACGACCTACAATAATTCCAAGTAACGAAACAAGTTGTGTTTGTTCGAGGTTGATACAGCTAACTTTGGAATGCACTAACTAAATTTTAAGGGTCATAATATTATTATTACGATAAAAGATTTGTATGCAAATATTGGAATAAGATATTTTCAAATGGTATATTCCACACAGTTTGGTATGCACACATACATACATAGATCTATATGCATTTATGTACTTACACAAGTGTACGTCATATAGCAGCTAACTACATTTCTGCTAAATAATCTCTAAACGGAGCTGCACTCTACAAGTGTATAGTGTGTGTGTGCCTAACATACACGCGCTCACTCACATATATGAACTATATTTGGGTTTTTGAAAACTTTTCTGTGAGTTACCACAATTGCGAATATTTAAATGCACACTTATTCCGGTAGCGAGGACACAAGGAGGACAATGTGAGAAGCAAAAACATTACAAAATCGTTTTCTAGGCCACCGTTTGCCGCGAACTCTCTGTATAATTGCCCTACCTCAAAGTATATGTGTACTAAATGGAAGAGCAGTAGCATAAAGTTCAGTAACAAACATGACTGTGGATAAGTGCTATGAAGTCGGAGCAATTATTTAAGCTAAAGGATTATCTCAAATTATGCGCGCAGGTGCGTTAATGTGAACATATACATATGTAGAAAATACACTTAAGCATAGCTGTTGGAATTAAAAACGGAATATGAAATTCTGTCACTAAAACCCACTTCATTTAGAATATCGTTTTTTTTTAATAAAAACTATCTGTTTTAAAGACAAACTTTTGTAATGCCGGTTGGTTTTTTAACTGCATTCATAATATGCCTTAGTATATTTTCAAAATCGTGATGCATATCTCCATCGTTTTCATTAATTGGTAGATTTTATTTATATACTCATACTTCAATTATTCTTATATTTATTTAAATGGAAAATTGTAAAACAAATGACTTTCGATAAATGTATATTCCAACATACATTTATTTCATTCAAATCATCAAAAATGAATAACTTAACAAATATGCTAGGAAAATTAGTTGACAGGCATCATACGTTTTACTCAAAAACTTTCTATTGACTATTAAATCACCGCTGGCAAGAACAAACTAGGAATAACATTAAATATTAACAGTTTTATAACACATCTGAAATAAAAGGCATTGTATATGTGTTAGTAAACATATTACATCAAACGCTATATTATATAAAACTCTATATTATAATCCATATAAATTAAATTACACGAACATAAAATGGATTAAAATACTTGGGGTGAATAATATAAGCCTAGAATAAGATTTCGAGTGTTTGTGGGAAGAGAAAAATCTAATTGGTGACTCTGTATCTTGTGCCGATGACCAACACGAATATTTTACGACTTGGAAAGTATATGTATGTACATAAGATTTAACACTTCTTACCCACAAAAGAGCAGAGAAGCATATCAACGTGTATAGTTCTTATAAAAGCTGAGTACTTATTTTTGAGCTACATATAAATGAAAAAATATCAATCCTAATATATAAAAAATATGGCTTCAAATGAATGGAACCCATAAAACAGTTACCTACATCTAACTCAAATAGTACAAAGAGAATATTCACGCTGAAAGACATTCAAATAACAATCATTTGGTAATGGTACTTGCTTTTTTATCATTGCTTTCGATGATATTGGTAGGATGATAAAAATTACAAAGGAGTTGAGCACCAGATCTATGCTGACGATGTCTTAATCTACACAAAAGTCTCTGACGTAAATTTAGCTCAATCCTTATTTACTAATATACTTAATTGAGACTTGGTCACTGGAGTCTTAAACTTTCCTGATTAACACGTATCCTTCATGTTGTAGGAAGCAAAATACAACGGTATTTCACTAACCCAAACCAAACTAACATCGAATGTAAAACACAGCTAAAAATACTAGGATTAATTTTTTACTCTAATTATAATTTTAATGCTCACTGTAAATATGTCAGAAACTCGTTAATGTTACGATTAAATATTGTTAAATATCTCTCGTCTAAGCATTCATTTATTCATCCGAACACACTAGTCAATGTTGTCAGAGCTTTTGCTAAAAGAATAGATTATGGGCCCCCATCTACAAATTGCTCAAAAAAGCAGTATCATCTTAAATGCACCTTACCATTGCGCAATACGGCGAAGTCTTCGGGCCTTTCCAACCTCGCCAATAAAAACGATAATGGCTGAATCTGGTTTACCAACTATTCAAAATAAAATTATAGATTCTTCGCTTCAAATTCTTGCGAAAACGGCTGAGAACACCAACCCATTGTTTTTACTATCACATACGAAAAAAGAAAAATTCCAAGAATACAATCGGCTATTTCGAGATGCTTAAGTTTCACTGCAGAAAATAATATTTTACGTAACGCAACACGCAAATTCACCACTCGACATCCTCCCTGTCTGATCAATGATAAAATACTACAGAATAAGCGTATGTTTTTGTCCAAGCAAAACACACCAAACGAAGTCTTTCAACAAACCTTTGCTGAACTGGAATCTAATTACACAAACAATGGCTGGAAGTTATTGTTTACGGATGGCTCCAAGTCCACCGATTCCACTTCGTTAGCAGTTGTCACTGCCACAGGAGAAATTATTTGCAATTGGCTTACTAAAGGCCAAA
Source organism: Bactrocera neohumeralis (assembly GCF_024586455.1). Lineage (NCBI taxonomy): Eukaryota > Metazoa > Arthropoda > Insecta > Diptera > Tephritidae > Bactrocera > Bactrocera neohumeralis. Next base: position 21,332,643 of record NC_065922.1, read on the forward strand.
GGAAAGTTCCTCATCTAAAGGAAAGTTCCTCATCTGTACAGACAGCAAATCGTGTATGTCTGCAATAACGTCTCCTTCCAATCGCAATCCCATAATAGAAGTTATCAGAGACGCGGTCATTGGTACCCCTCAGAAAATCCAAGTAATGTGGATCCCTGGCCATGCGGGTATTACAGGCAACCACTTTGCAGACCTCGCTGCGAAAAATGTAGCCAGGACTCCTGCCTTAACATATTACGTCTCATCCAAGCAAGACATTCTTAACCTTATTAAGCACAAAAGGCATCAAAAAAAAGCAAGCGAATGGAAAACATTTAAACATCACTACGCGGTCATAAACCCAGCCAGAAATCGTATAATCTACTCGTCAGCAGTTCCAACTAGCGCAATGAAAAATATATTTAAGGATTGGACATCTTTACTAACCCTTACAATTAGGAATTTTTCACCAGTTATAATTACAAGACAGCTGAAGGCCTCCCCCAGTGCTGCGTTTATGTATTTATATAATAAAACTCTTTTTTGTTATATGAATTATTATAAATAAATAAATAAATAAATAAATTTGTCCACAGTTTCAACTGCTTACTGTATATGTGCTCAATTACAACTGTAAAATAATGATGATATGTTAGTTGGTAGACTCTAAAGAAAGGCCTAATTTTAATGATTAGAATATTTTTTAAAAGTAATGGATTTAAATCGTAAATAAATTGACGTAGTAACCCTTTTTATGCTACAAAAATGTGCATAATTATTTCTTTCCTTCTTCTATTGTTGATAGTCTGCATTATATAGAAAACATAACAATATAAATTTATTCTGCGAAACCATTAACAATACATCATCAACATGCACACCAAAAAGGTGCGCCGACGAAGAAAAGTCCATTGTTACGTTAAAAAGTAATTTTATAATTTTCTCAATCCAGCTCCATACATATATATATATATATAATCAAAAAGTTTGCTTAGTACATGTAAACTGGTTTTGGTCTACAATTCTATAAAAAATTTTAATAATAGTTGGTATATCTAAAGATTAAATTTCATATTTTTGATTAGAATATTTTTACAATAAAAGAAAAAGGAAAAGAAGTCAAATCGAAATATGAAGTCTGAATTCAGTTTTAACCTTCTTTGTCTACACTCAGGAGTTTGAATAATATTTAGTAGTATACGCTCTGAAAGCATATCAAATTATTATGTAAGTGGTATAGTTCTCTTTCATATAAAGTTTAAGTTAACAATTAAATTTAGTAAAACCATATATACGCACAGTTTCATCGCAGCCCTTGGAAACTATTATAGCAATGCTGCGCCTCTTGCACTGCGCTACGCCGGTGACGCCAAAAAAATATAAATGCTTATTTTCCACTCCATCCATAATGCATATATATAGTATATAACTCCCACATTTAATTTTTTCTTGTCTTTTCCACTCTCACTATTTTCTGCCAAATCGATTGTGGCTAAATTCTTATAAAAAATGTTTATTTTTAAATTAATACAAAGCAAAAGCAGCATATATGCAAGCAATTATATCGGGTGATTTTTTTAAGAGCATATAACTTTTAAAAAAAAAAAAAGGCAAAAATTTGCAAAATCTCATCGTTCTTTATTTGAAACGTTAGATTGGTTCATGACATTTACTTTTTGAAGATAATTTCATTTAAATGTTGACTACAAACATTGAGTTGGTCCATTCGAAAGTCAATTTTTATTTTTCGAGCATTTCTAATAGCCAATTTCAAATGTTGTCTTCAAAGCTGGAATAGTTCTCTCTTTTATATAAAGTTTAAGACTTAAATTAGCCCCACAAAAATAGTCTAAGTTAATCGCATGATCTTGGGAAACTATTATAGCCAACTGCGCCATTTCTTGCATGAATTGTTCTCGGTTTTCGCCAAAAAATATAAGTGCTTATTTTCCACTCCATCCATAATGCATAGTAACATTTATATATAATTATCTTCAAAAAAGTAAATGTCATGAACCAATCTAACGTTTTCTAAAGAACCATGATCGATTGTGGCCAATTTATCTTATACATTTGTTTATTTTTAAATTAATCAAAGCTAAAAATATATGCAAGCAATTATACAAGGAGCGTTTCAAAGTAAACAGGACTTTAAAAAAACAGAAAAAATGTTTTTTTCGGCAAAATCAATTTATTTTATTCAAAATAGTCTCCTTCTGCTTCAATACAGCTTTTTGCACGGTGCAAAAAGCATGTCCAACAAGTGTTTTAGCTCGTTGGTCGGTATGACCGCCAGTATGCCGGTGCCACTATTTTGAATGGCTTTCCAAAAAGGAAGAAGTCACACGGTGTCATATCAGGTGAATACGGTGAGTGATTAGTGTTTAAAATGTGATTTTTGGTCAAATAATCGGTCAGAAGCGTCCTTCGAATGTTGGATGCTGAGCAATGTTTGGTCGTCAGTCAATTTGTGCGGAACAAACCGTGCACACACCTTTCGTAAGCCCAAATGATTCGGTCAAAATGCGATAAACCGATGTTTTGGAGATGTTCAATTCCATTTCCATGAATTTCAATGATGATTTCGGCTATTTTTGATGAATTCACGCACAGTTTCGATGGAATTTCCGGTGACCACGGATTTTGATTGGCCCACATGTTGATCATCATTTATGTCCTCACGACCACTTTGAAAACGTTGAAAGCACTCGTGCACTCTGTTACAAGATAGACAATCATCGCCATAAACTTGTTTCATCAATTTAAACATTTCGGTAAAAGTTTTACCAATTTTGAAACAAAATTTAATGTTAGCTCTTTGTTCGAAGCTCACTTAAAAAGTCTTGTTTATTTTCGAACACACCTTGTACTTCTGTGTAAACTCAACACATTTATAAATAAAAATACAAATAAAAATGCAGTTTACATTTTTTATCATACATCAAAAAAATGCTTATAGATAGGTGATTACAAAAGCGACTTTTACGTCGAACCGCAAGTATGCAAATAATTATATTTAATTCGCGGAAGCCAAATGCGTCACTGAAGCCGAAGCTGAAAAATTTATAAAAAAGAGAATAATGTGACAAATTTTCAAATTATGCAAATTGACTGGGTTGTAAGTCACAAACAAGTTGTTCAGTATTTATTGCACACATGTTTTTTGAAATATGTGAATATACATGACCTATCCATATAGAGATACTACATATTATAGTTTATATTATATAAAAGAGCTGGAGCAAGATGTAAGTACTCAACAATATGGTAAAATTTTAAAGAAAGGCAGGTACTCAAAGTACTAATATTTAGTACAACTTTCTTCGCAATTCTTTTAAGAAAATCAGCAAAATATGCGCGTTAAAAAATGTTTAGGCAGAAAATAATGAGCTCTTAGAAGATAGCAGAAGATAAGCCAGCCCACTCTAGTAAGAAGTTAGGTTAATTAACTTTCGTGCTAATTTTATGCACTCTCATACATACATATATAGAAAGCGCCTTATGTATGTAAGTAGCATATCTTAGCGCCCTCAAACAAATTAATGGCGTAACTCGTTTTCCGAAAATAATTAGCTGTAATTTCCGTGCAGTTAACGTACGTGGAAACACAGAAAAGTATTAATGGACTTCAGCGAAAGTGCTTCGTACTCTTCTGAGCCGAATGAAAGACTCCTATTATAAATATGGCATTGAGTTTTGATTAAAGTATATGCAAAAAATTTAAAGAACAGAAAACTGAATGAGTGATGAATATTTGCATGAAAAAATGTCTTCAAACTTGAAATGATCTAAAAGGTCAGAAAATGCACGGGAGGAAGAGTGCAAGATTACAGTTATAACACAACACGTTATATCACAATATATAAGCAGTAAATGCCATGAAGATAAATCAACTCACTGTCTTAAGATCGTCAAATTTTAACCATGAAAAAATCGTTAAAACGCTTTTTGTTGAGTATTTCTTTTTTCCACAAAATTTATGAAACTGTATATGCTTTCAAGTAGTTGGAAGTGAAATTTGAATCTTTCCATCCGATAATAAGAAAAAATTTTAAACTATTAGTCAAAAAGTCTTCCCATTACAATTAAGAGCTCATCCTTTGACAGACTTTCTGAAAATCTGCTTTTCAGAGTACCCAGCTAAAAAAATAACAGTTATTCTTGAACAACCCTAACATACATTTACAAAATCCAAACTGAACCATTAAATATTTTTACACTGTATATCGCGAAAACAGCTGCAATGTCCCATTTCTGAAACTACACAACAATTATTATTTGAACTGCGAAACCTGAAATACATTCTACGGTTTTCGCCGCTCCATAGAAGTAGTATAAGCTCCCCAAATTCATACGAAGCTCAGTTGTTAACTAATAAATTTTGATTGAGTAATTTCAGAAATACTAAACAAAAGTTTACAATATAATTTAACATTCCCGTTTATGTTACCAACATGCATCGAATTCTCAATATAACAGAACAAAATGTTTGTTTCAATAAATACTACTTTACTTCCAGGCTACATATTTAGTCATGGTCGGACTCGAGGTCTCCAAACGCCTACCTAATGAGCTGTTTTAGAAAAATTTTCATAAGCTGGCTCTAAAACCCACGTGAGCTTGTTTTGTTTAAAAAAAAATATTATCTTTTAGAGGCCATAATAGAGGCAGTAATTTTTTTAATAAATTATATATCTTTTTTGTAGCACTTTTTATCAGCAAAATTTAAATTTTTGTTTTATTTTCCAAACTCTTACTTACGAACTTCACAAACACATTCTATGGTTCTCGTTCGGTTTCACCAGCTGCTGTTCTGTTAACGTTTGACATTGCGGTTTTGCTTTTTTTGGTTCAATTTAATACACTTTTGTTTTCATCCTCATTCACTTATATGTACTATCCTGCTGTCCACTCTTCCCCTCATACAGCAACTGACAATAAATGGAGAACGCTGTGGCCACTGGGCGTATGCGTAACACTGTTTCGTTGATAGTAGCGAAGGAGCTGGTAAAGTAATATAACACCTCATAGCAAACAGAAATGCGAACAAATGTACACAGCAATACATACTTTTTTATTACAGCAAAACCGAGATGTGAACGTAAAATATTCATAGTACCAACGTTTTCGGAATAAAAGTAAAACAGGAAAAGTAATTAAGCAATTGACACACATTTTATAAGTGTGTGCAAGCCAATCAAAGCAAGAAGCTGGTAAGAATACCAAGCAAAACTAAGTACAATGACTGTGTTAAATGAAGTTAAATTGCTTGTGTATGTGACCAACTTAAAGAGTCTTGGCATCAGAGTCCTCATATCTCTTTGGTTCATTAATTTTATACACTTCAAATTGACAAAAGAAAAATAGACTTTGTGAATTTTGCAGGGCATTTGAAATATAAAACTTGTTCGTAACACATGGTCTAAAAACGAGAATCACTTGCAAATGGATATTAAATCGGGAAGTTGTAAGCTACCGGAAAAAATCAAACGTTTTTAAAATTGGCTGAAAGAAGACGACTAAAGGTTTACAAAATGTAACCAAAAATAAGATTCCGCTTCCCTTCCAATTTCTTCCTTGCAATTAAGCTTTTATTCTTTCGTATATTTGCCGTCTGTGTGCTTTTATTTTCACTAATTCATATTTTTAGTCTTTGACTCGTTTGTTTGACTTATGATTAAAAAATTCACAAAAATTTTAATCGAATAGAGACTGGTTTCAATTCTCTTTTGGTCTTAGTGCTCGTCATAAATTTGAACACATCATATAACTAACTATACATATAAGTGACAAACACTGAAATTATAGTTTCTGGAACTGGAACAATAAGTTGCAAAATATTCATAAATGTACAGATAAATGAATTAAGAACCCAGCAACTCTGGTCAAGTCCACATTTTATAGCAATGTACACACTTATGACAAATGGTTCTAAAATTGATTAAAGTGAATGGGTGGACGCTCTCAACTCAGCATGATATTTAACTATATATGTATACGTACTTGTATACGTTTGAATATGTAAGAATATAAAAAGGGGAACAAGCGTTTAAAAAAGTAAGATCTTTTTTCAGTTGTCTATTAAGTGTGAAGTGTGAAAAGCATTAAAACGGTTTATAGTGAAATCTGCTACACCCTTTTAACAGCTGTTGTGTCACAGTACAAAAACAATAATAAAGTAGAGATTGTAGTAAGGAAACTACAATAGACTCTACGCTTCAGCAAATTTACAGACTGAGAAAATCATCTTATTTAAAGCAGCAATATTTAATAAACACAAGTACAACAAGTAAGGAAGGGCTAAGTTCGGGTGTCACCGAACATTTTATACTCTCGCACGATAAAGTGATAATCGAGATCTCATTATCAGTCATTTACATATTTTTCAAATACCGTATTTGTGTAAAGTTTTATTCCGCTATCATCATTGGTTCCTAATGTATATATTATATAGAGAAGGCATCAGATGGAATTCAAAATAGCGTTATATTGGAAGAAGGCGTGGTTGTGAACCTATTTCACCCATATTTCGTACATGTCATCAGAGTGTTAAGAAAATATTATATACCGAATTTAATTGAAATCGGTTGAGTAGTTCCCGAGATATGGTTTTTGGTCCATAAGTGGGCGACGCCACGCCCATTTTCAATTTTTAAAAAAAGCGTGGGTGCAGCTTCCTTCTGCCATTTCTTCCGTAAAATTTAGTGTTTCTAAAGTTTTTTGTTAGTCGGTTAACGCACTTTTAGTGATTTTCAACATAACCTTTGTATGGGAGGTGGGCGAGGTTATTATCCGATTTCTTCCATTTTTGAACTGTATATGGAAATGCTTGAAGGAAAAGACTCTATAGAATTTGGTTGACATAGCTGAAGTAGTTTCCGAGATATGTACAAAAAACTTAGTAGGGGGCGGGGCCACGCCCACTTTTCCAAAAAATTACGTCCGAATATGCCCTACCTAATGCGATCCTTTGTGCCAAATTTCACTTTAATATCTTTATTTATGGCTTAGTTATGACACTTTATAGGTTTTCGGTTTCCGCCATTTTGTGGGCGTGGCAGTTGGCCGATTTTGCCCATCTTCGAACTTGGCCTTCTTATGGAGCCAAGGAATACGTGTACCAAGTTTCATCATGATATCTCAATTTTTACTCAAGTTACAGCTTGCACGGACGGACGGACGGACAGACGGACGGACGGACAGACGGACATCCGGATTTCAACTCTACTGGTACTATATAACCCTATATCTGACTCTTTTAGTTTTAGGACTTACAAACAACCGTTATGTGAACAAAACTATAATACTCTCCTTAGCAACTTTGTTGCGAGTATAAAAATGATGCAAATTCCGAAGGATCATAGATCGTTTACTTAACGGTGGACAGCATATAAACAGGGAGATAAATTTTGGCTTGTGAACACTAAAAATTAACGAAGACTATAACTACTTGGTGCAAAAGTTGCTGGTGTGTGCTGGAGCAAAGCAACTCCATTCATATCTTTCGAAAAAATAAAATTATACACTCTCGAAATAAGAAAAAGTGTGATTTATATCAACTTAATTACACATATTTGCTAGTAGGTAGGCTACAAATCTACTACAGGAAAACTTTTTTTATTTATAAAACGTATTTATATGGCTATTTTTAATTCTTCGTAGTAGGGTGTTCTGAAAAACTATTCTCATTTACTCTTGTACAAGCGTATACAATGTAAACTATACATATATCCATTACAATATTATTTAAAGCTCTTTAAACTTCTAACAATCAGTTTCGGTGATTTAAAGACTAAGGACGAATTTCATATTTATCTATCAATTTTTCTTTTCAGTGATACAGTAAATAATAAAGCTACATCCGTTACTAACATTGCTTATATTTTGAACAAAAATATTTGTCTGGCTAGAGCATTAGATACACTACGGATGAAACAGAGAAATATTGACACTCTTAGCTACCAAATCCGTTTGAGCGAGTACGTGGACCTGTTAGTATTCACATACAAATATTTGCAGATCACATAGCAAATGTTTTGTAGTATAAAGTGAACTACGTTCATAAACAGTAGGCGTTCCGAAAATTGGAATTTTTCAAAAAGTAACAAATACAAACCCTTTGTTATTCTACAGTATATATTTGATGAGTAGAAGGCGAACAATAAAGGTAAAAATAGTAGAATGCTGAGATAAAAAGACAATAATGTTAGTTTGAGAAAAGATATTGTTACGAATATCAGCAGAGCTTTAGTACAGTTATTATACAGATAGATTCGAAATATTGAATCAAAGAGTGAGAGGGTCAAATCACCCCCATTTACTAAATTGAACAACAAAGTTGTCATGATAGAAAATATGTGAATCGAAATTCATAATTAGTTTCTCTCAAATAGCCCACATACTGCTTAGTACACCAGTCACAAGTGTTTTTTGTAGTGCTATTTTCATTTTTAACTTAAATTTATGCTTCTTCTACAACAATATGTATACAACAAAGATACTAAATATATCTTTCAGAAATTGTCATTACACTATTATCTTTCTCGCAATATTGTCAATTTTATTATCATTATACATGTGTATAAAATTATGCTAAATTAATATGGAATATTTGCAAAATACATTTGTGGCCTTGTAGACTTATGATTTGAATTATAAACGCATTTAATGCTTGAAATCAGAACTAAAAGCCTACTAAAAGTCACTTTCACTCACAGTAATAGAGTACACGATTGTATCTGAGCGAATATTAAATAATGCTTTTGAATACCGTATGAAATAACCAGAACTATGTATTAGAGAAATTTCACTTAGAGCGATAATTACATTTTTTTCTTCTCAACGACAATTACGTGTATAAATAACTTGTATGAACTCTTCTTTCTACGTATTTTTGAACCTACGTAAGGTCGAAAGTATAACTATAGAAATTAAAGTATGCAGCAGTCTTCATCGCTTTGGCTAAGGGATTTATTGGATATAAGCCGTGATGACGAGGTAGTTATACATAGGTATAAGTTTTTATACACAAAGCTATTAGTTAGTAGTTGAGTTAGTAGTGCATAAAAATAATCTTATTTAGTTTCAGAGACTTCAATAGATTTCATTTTAACTTCGGCTGAAACTAAAATCTCTATATCATCATTCATCATTTCCATGCTTCGTTTACTATCATTACCTCATTTACTTTAAAATCGAGCTTATGTGAGAAGCAGTAAGCGAATTGTGCTAAGTCAAAAGTGATCAGAAAACTTTAAAGGGTACAAACTAAGTTTTAAAGGCTACAATACGATTATGGTTAAAACTTTGTACACAAAACTCGCATACACAGGTGCACAAATGTACTAACAAAAGTGTAGTAGGTCTGCTGCGTATATACGGCCAGTTCTTTAAGCTGTGTAATTTCAAAGCGAAACAGCACTATTCAAAGTATGTAAATAACCCACACATACATATGTATATACGCATATGTGTGAGTCATTGAAAACTTTTCTGTTACGAGTGTTTAGATGCATATTTATTCCGGCAGCGGGTGTAAAATCAGAAAAACGTGAGCAAGTAACTCTTTCTATTTCACCGTTTGCTATGACCTCGTACTAGCTAATGTGGTGAAGTAGTAGTGCAGACGAAAGTTACCAAAAGGCATAAGTATGGATAAGTAGCACGCAAAGCAGAGGGAACGCTTATACTTAAACCAAAAGATTATCACAAATTATACGAGCAGGTGAGCATATTTAAACAAAAGAGTACACTTAGGGGCTTAGGAAGATATGTATGTGTCGAAATAAGTGCAGTAAGTATTGTTCATGACTCTAACAACTGTCTTTTCAAATTATTCAGTGATTATTTTTTGAAAAATTAAAATGATTTGAATTCATTATTTTGGTGTGACCCTTGGCCTCAAAACTAACACTAAACAGATACAGATTTCGGGTATATATACAGATATTTTTTCCTAACATTTATTTTGTAAAAATACCCAATATAATAAAATACACTTCCATAAATTCTTTAATCAGGGTTATGAGCGCCATAGCGTATACGTAACTAAAAATTGTAGTGTATAAATTGTTTCAAATCGAATTTTCAAAATCTGAGGGACTTAACCGAATTATTCCACCATTTTTATTAATCTGATATTGCCCAAGCCCAAAAAAAAATTTAAGATCAGCCGGATAAAAAATATATTAACATCACTACAGAAATTAATTTTTATTTAAAATTTTTATCATGAAATCATAAAGCCTTGGTATTGGCTTTACTATTACATAAAAAAGTCATTTCATGACTTGATTACACCAACTTGACGGTAGATTACTTCACAGGTAATCTAAAAGTTTGTTCAGCTCAGACATATACTTTTATTGCTTACATATGTTTAATATAAGAGCTTCATGAAGGAGAATATATTAAATACTCAAAGGGTTACATTCGCATATGAACAAATACATAGGCACTTGTGGACCTTTTAATGTATTTGAATATCTTCACCACATAATTGCTTGGAAGCGACGCATTTGGTGATGACCCAATATTTTGTGAATAAGCAACACGCCTGCACATAGCAAATGTCAGTTGAAGGTTTCGCAACTGAGCATGTTGCAGTTGTATGCTAACTAAATACACATGGATTAGTACAGAGAAGCAAGTATGTATTTTTAATTAAATTAGTCACATTTTTTTAACGCGGTTGCACTACTATTTCGCAAAAAAGGAAGGAACGAAGGAAGTGTCAAACATAAAGACTTTAAGTTTCGAAGGTAAGAAAATATTAATATTTTTATGTTCACGTATAGTCAGTATGTACACACATATACATGTTACAAAATATTTATATTACATTAAAAAATTAAACATGGGTTAAACTTTTCTTAGATCTTATCGCAATTACAATTCTTCCAGCATTACAAATCACTATGGATGTCAAAATACAACTTAAATTCTAAGAAAATTTTATTACTTTAACCTTTGCTTTATAACAACATGAAAACTTTTCTGTAAATATAATTTTGATTCACCGGTGCGTATGGGCATCGCAAAAGAAAAACAGAACACAGACATTTGAAAGTGCATGCATCCTTAACAAGCAGAGATTGGTAGGGGCCTTGACATTTTTGCACATAACATTTGGCATAGGAAACCCACCACTTGTTTCATAGATCCCATATTTTTTTATATTCTAAACATATTTTGTTTCTTTTCTGTTGTTCCAATAGAGATGTATAAAAAATAGTTTAAATGCTGCAAGCCTAAAGTTCAGAAATTATTTATTTGGATAAATACGTTTTTTTTATTAAAGTTCGTCTTTTAGTTTCAGAAGATTTTAATTCAAATTGTGTAAGACTCACTTATAAAAAATTGTATAAACTTTTTTTATATTTTTTCTTACTAAATTTTGCAAAATGGCTTTTTAATTTTTTTTTATATAATATGCGAGTCTCCGACCCTAACGTCGTTTCTAGCAGTCATGTTTTTTTTTAGCTCAAGCTATATGTTCCATTATATTTGGCTTGTACCTTAAGATGTTGATGAAATGAATGAGATGTCAAAAGAACTTCGGAACGAAGTTAAGTATTCATATTACCTTTTGAAGAACAACAAATGAAAATGAACTTTTAAAAATTTCCAAATATACTGAACGTTACAAAATAGATTTACTTTTTTTAATAGCAACAAAAATGTTCACTCAGGAGTAAACGAAATCAAACATACAATTGGAGAACATTTTTTCCCTCAGTAATAATAACCGACTGTCCTCTCTTTTACTCTATTAATTGCAAACCATTTGGAACATACTGGCGGCATCATATATCAAAATTGTTTCGAAATAAAAAAAAAACTAATAAAATATTCCGAATATTAAAAGTTTAACCAACTTTTGTCAAAAAAGCCAATTAAACGTATGAAGACAATTAAGCACTAAAATATGTAAAATAAGATTTAAAATAAAATGTTTGTACAACTACCCTAGATTTTGTACTAATAAATAAATATTATGGTACCAAGATTTAAGTTCACTCTTACAAAAATTTAATGTTAAAACGATATAAAAATGCATTAATTTCTGTTGATTTTAAATTGCATGAAATATTAAGGCAGTAGTCTGGTAACTTATGCCTATTTTCATGACTTCTTTGGAGGGTGGTTTTTTTTAGGAAAATAAAAATTAATAATCTTGAATATTTAAAGTGCTTTTATTTGCTTATTAAAAATATAAAAAAAAATTTGTTTGAAAAAATTTAATACTTTATTACTATTATTATTGTCACTCGAAGTTGGAACCTCAAAAAAATGCACGTGGGTGGCCCGGGTGATTTTGGCTCTTGATGTTATCTGAAATCAAATATTCTTGATTATTCTTAATCTATAGACATGTCATTTTGTTCGGAACTAATGAAGTTAAATTTCAAGGGAAAATAACAAAAAGGCGGACTTTGAAAAAAAAGTCCTTTTATTTTAGCAAAGAAAGGGTTGTAAAACCAAATGTTAGGGGTACCAGCCGTTAGTACAGACGAGAACTATAAGTGTGTAGACTTGTAATGACCAAGCCAATTGCCAATTACAATATCAGATGAATAAAGCAGAAATGCAAGTGGAAGTAACGAATGTTACATAGAGCTACGGCTGAATCATAACCAGATGAGTTTTTGACCTGTGTGGACCCCCCACATCTACAGGCTGTGACTTATAAGAAATGAGTAATTGAAAGTGGTTCGATAGTGAAGCCAAATTAAAAACAAGAGAAAACGTTAACTTCGGTTGCACCGAAGCTAAATACCCTTCACAGGTGCATTTCTGTTAGTAACTATGTGTTCAGTTTGTATGGAAGCTATATGCTATAGTTAACCGATCTGAACAATTTCTTCGAAGATTACATTGTTGCCTTAGAAAATAACATATACGAAATTTCGTTAATAAATCTTGTCAAATGTGAAAGTTTTCCATACAAGAACTTGATTCTGATCGTTCAGTTTGTATGGCAGCTACATATATGTAATAGTTGTCCGATATCGGCCGTTCCGACAAATGAGCAGCTTCTTGAAGAGAAAATGACGTTTGGAAAATTTCAAAACGATATCTTAAAAACTGAGGGACTAGTTCGTATATATAGACAGACAGACGGACATGGCTAAATCGACTCAGCTCAACATACTGATCATTTATATATATACTTTATAGGGTCTCCGACGATTCCTTCTGGGTGTTACAAACTTCGTGACAAACTTAATATACCCTGTTCAGGGTATAATAATAAGTGATGAGGTAATGGAGAAGTGGCTATGAACTAAAAATATGGAGATTTTTTGATATGAGAAGGCATGTGAAGAACGACTCGACCTTGCAGGAATCCTATTCATTGTTTTTATCTTCCACTTTAATCACTGTACATCTGTTTTCTATATTTGATCATGCAACCGTTCTAAGACACCCTTCTTTCCTTAAATAAATATGTTGTTGCCGAAAAAGTATATATCAATGGATTATGGACCATTGGATTATGTTGTAATAGGAATCGTATCTTTACTGTGTTTGGTTTTCAATCGTTTGTTCACAGACCATAAGCTTTTACTGCTATTTTCTTGCTTATATATTTCCTAAAATTACTCGTCCATGACAAAATGCTTACTTAATCATTGTGATGATATTAAAAAAAAATTACCTTATCCACAAATACTATATACACACATCTATAAAATAAACACGAGAGCCAATCGCATCAAACAACTTTGATCTACGGAGCATGGCAGCTTAGTTTAACATTGTTTAATCAGTAAGTCCTATTATTGAATTAAAGTGGATTACATCAGATTTGTCAGAGTGCTTAAATGCTGTGCTAATTATACAACAGTTATATGTTAACTAATAAATGAGCAAATTAATGACAATAAAATTGGCTAGTGATTAACAAGAGCCACAACCTAGAACATATGTATAGTATATATGTACATATGTATACATATTTGTGTATTGTAATTTTTCCAAACGAAAAAATGTCTGGCTATCAATTTACAATACCAACATACATAAAGTAAAGTGTGGCAGCTTCCGGAAATTTGCCATGAACATTGATGTACATTGCGTATAAGTAATATTTTAATATTTGTTTATGGTGTATTGGCAACAAATTTAGTTAATGATATTTAATTGAAATATATGCTTATACGGTATTATATAGAAAATGTCTGCAGCAAATATTTTTCATATAAAAATTGGTATTTTATCATGAATGCAAATTTTCTGTGAACACTAGAGCTTTATCTATGAAGCTCCGGCGTCTGCTCCTCAAAACTGGTCGAGCTGAACAAGGGGCATTATTATATCAACTATAAACTTGTATATTGGAAAGTTGAGCATCAGAATTCGCTTTGATTTTCTATTGTGCTCTACTAATTAGGTAGTCGAAAAAGTCTACCTATTATTTGTGAGAGATGTCTTATAGACCAATTTTTCATTTTAAATGCTAAAGTAGGATTTGCTAAGTGAAATTTGTAACACAAATACCGATCCGTATTGATTCAAACAATTGAAATTTTTCTCCAATTGTGTATAACACTTGTCCCTACAAGGTACATATGCATATACATAATTAATGCATTATATAAATTTCGTGTTGGTACATATGTATGCAAAAATGTAAATTATACCACGAAAGCATTAATATTTCGTAAGCAAATACGATATGTTGGTACATATGTTTATAGTTTCCCGTCCGTCTGTTGTATGTATGCTATTGGACAAATATCAATACTGTTCTCAAGTAAATATTCATATTTATAGACATATGAAAGAAAAGCTTAAGTGGGTTGATTTCTAGCCATTGATACATTTTGATGTGTGTATTGTACATGAATATTGATTTTTAGTTTGAAATTCTGTTGTTATTTCTTCGAACAAGTGCAAAAAAACTTTTGTGATTTACTAATCTGAAGAAATTAATATATTTTTGTTTAAAATTGTTTACTTTAAATAAATGAATATTTTCTGAAGTTCGATGTGAAGGAATTTTAAAATTTCTCAAAAGAATTTGTTTCATCAGAAATATCATAAAATTGAAAAACAAAGTTTTCTTGCTTACAAAAATATGAACCTTAAGCAAAAATGTATAGAAATAGAAACACACGGTGGTGGTATTTGAACCAAGCGAGAAGCACGGCAGCAGAAAATAGCGGTAATAACTAACCACTCAATCCGCCTGATTCAATTTCAGGTTTTACCAGCATCACTCTATATGAAGAAATTCTAAAGAGTTTATTTTGAGGAGATATTAATACAAACAGGACATTATGATATATTCGGTTTCATCGAAGCTGTAATATCCTTCAGTAATGCAAAAGATCCCTAACAATAACTTGATTCCGATAGCTCAATTTGTAACACATAACTATAGGTATGTAGTAGTCCGATATCGCCGATTTCGATAAATTAATAGCTCTTTGGGGTGAAACGGATATGTAAAAATTTTTGATCGGTATCTCCGTAAGCTGAGGAACTAGCTGCCATATTACATATAAAAATACACCGACTTGGCTAAGTTGATTCAGCTCATCATCCTGTTCATTTAAATATATATTTTATAGGGTATCCGACGTTTCCTTCTGCTAGTTAACATGTACATACATAAGTCAATTAATAACGGTTTTTTCCAGTCTTAAACAATTTCAGATAAGCTGATGACTCTTCTAAAAAGTATTTTCTGTTTAGAAATGCACTTGGTAATTGGATTTGACGAAACAGTTACAGATTTATACTTCGGTATAAGACTAAGCTAAATAAATGGCGATGTTTCTAATCAATTTGAAACACTTTGCTGACTTATGAGCTTGAAAACAAAATAAAAAATAGACCACTACTACAAACTATTTAGATTTTCATTGCTACGTAATTAGCTATCTTTTTCTGGTCCATTGCTTTCACTTACTGTATGTAGCATCCAGATGATCAGTGTGACATTTGGATATACATATGTATTATGATGTTACTCACTAACTTCAAAAGAAAATGTAAAAAAAAAACATTACTTCACAATTGGATGGTTTACGTCTCTCTAAATTAGTATTTTCCCTTTAAAATATTGAATTAAATAATATGTAATAATATAAATATTTGAAAACATATTTACCAACACGATATTTATATTATACATGCATTATAAATTCGAACTGTAAGAATAAAATGTTATAGAAAATTAGAAAAATATTTTCGACCAAGCCTTTTCATAGTAAAATGTGTAATTGCTTTAATGTGAGTATAGATATTTAAGGTCAATTTCGAAGGTATACATACATATATATTTATTTTTGGATACGCGTACCGATTCGTCCTTATTTTATTACTTGTGTGTATTCATTTGCAAACAATTTAATCTGTTAGTTTAACTTATTTACAGCCCCGAAGGCTGATATGGCCCATATCTGTATCTAATAAAGCATTTTGGTAAATACTCGTATATTTGTTTTATATCTCGTTATATTCTATTTATTACCGTTCTGCAACACCATAACTGATATGTTGTGTAATTTCAATTAAGTGTAAAACCACAAATGCGTATGAAATATGATATCGAATTGAATAGAAAATAAATTTAAATATTCTTTTGTTGTATATACTTGGTAACTCTCAAGTATTTTTATACAAATGTACATTACAGCAAATAAATGGCTTTCGATTTTTATATCAGAATAATCTTAGCAATATAAATCCGGGCTTCACTGCTTCACAAAGAACTTAAAGTATAAAGAACAGAACCATATAAAGAAACTATATACATTTTCAAACTGTCAAATTGAATATCCTGTAGCTAAACACAAAGTAAATCATGTGTAGTGTAAGCTATAGCTCTGGTCAGATGCGAGACAAACCATTCCTAAAACAGAATAAAAATTGATCAAACCAAATCTTAGTATCCTTAATAAAATTAACTTTAATATCGCAAATTTTAAGTAAAATTTCATTTTCATTATATATGTATATCGTACATTTCTGAAACTGAATAGTCAAACCTTTCTATATCCCTAAAATAAAAATCATTTGGAGGAGGAAGCTATAGAAACCTCTACAACTAAGCATTTTGTCTATAACTACGACTGGAATGGGCACTAAGTTATGGAACCCCTGAAACTATGTTCTGTAGATCAAAGTCTTTTTCGTTGATAATTTCTGTAAATACTTTTAAGACTATGACTATAAGATTTACACCTGGGCACAAAAATATTAACATCAGCAACACTCTAGATATATTTTATACCTTACAGAGAAATATAGTATTTGTTATAAAAATGATTTGACATTATTTCACTGACGAGTCATCCAATTGGAAATATTCTGATATATTCTTTGTACTATAACTTTACTTGCAAATACGCATAATAATAATAATTCCCACTTACCTTCGGTAATTTAATTTGTTTGTTGGGTTTTTAGAAGCCCTTTCGAGATTTCTGTTTTATCTTTAACCTTTTGCACACACATATTCTGCATTTCAACTTTTGAAAAACTTTAGCTTAAACTTAACTTATGTACAAATGTAAGCAAATTTTATTCTATTTCACAACACACTTTTTTACTCATTTATTTTTTACTTTTGAGTTATGTATGTTAATTCAAATTACATTATATTAAATAACTTATTATAGTTTTCACATTTTCTCAAACTTATACCATATTTTTCTAAATAATTTTCACTAATTTATTTTACACAATATCCATTTTCAATAATTCTTCTCACATAATAACATTTTTCTCTTACACGACAACGAATGCACTAATTTTGCTCGTCTCCACAACTTGTTTACACTCAATTGACACGACTAACGGCCGCCTTCGCTGTTTATCAAATCATGTGCTGTTGGTTTTTTGCACGCTGAGGTGAGCAAGTGAACATTGAAACATGTTAATTCGAACTCGCGCTCCTGCAAGTATAGAGTGACCACAATAAAAATAATATATTGTATTAAAATATATCATTGGTAAATTAAATAAATTGCAAATAGTTTGGCTGAATAAGACTATATTTAAGTACA
>NC_065922.1:21350741-21380837 GCF_024586455.1 Bactrocera neohumeralis
ATTCTATCAGTAAAAAAAGCTTTCATTTTCCCACCCAAACCAAAAAAGTGAAAATTAAATTTTTGACCCAAACCCCCTTTCCTTTTCCAGGTCACATTTTTGTATTTTTTAAAATTTTTTTTAAAGATATCTTAGGAAGTACAATACGTATTCGGCGTAAGTAAAAAGTAAAGGCAGAAATCGTGTTATTACATATGCTGAGGAATCCAACACGTTGACTTAAGTATGAACATATTTCCATGCAAATTTATTAGAAAGGTAATTCAAAATTTGACCAATATATTCTGGCAAAGTCCACTTGGTGTGAAAATCAAATAAGAAGTATGTGGGGGCACTTTGGCTTGATTTTGCCCATTTTGACAGACGAACACTGTGTGGGAAGGAACACATCATCTATGAATATGTTTAGAATATCTGAGATATTTACCGATATTTTCAATAAGTAATTGATCGGTGATTTTATTCAGGCTATACTACTACCAGAAATACAGTATTTGGCAAGTTTGGTCGTTATCTTCACTCTGTTGAACTTATATTACTTTAACGTGAACAGATCAGATGGACTTCAAAAATTGTGGCCCATATGGAAGTTGGTTGTGAATTTTTCGCCAATTTCAACCATAGATGCTACGGAAATATTATACAGAAATGAGTGGAACTCAAAATAGCGTTATATTGGAAAGAAGGCATGATTTGTGAACCGATTTCCGCCTATTTCGTACACGTCATCAAGGTGTTAAGAAAACATAATATGAATTTCACTGAAATCGGTCGAGGAGTTCCTGAGATATGGTTTTTGGTCCATAAGTGGGCGACGCCACGCCCATTTTCAATTTTTAAAGAAAGCCTGGGTGCAGCTTCCTTCTACCATTTTTTCGTAAAATTTAGTGTTTCTGACGTTTTTGTGGAGTCAGTTAACGTGCGCGCACTTTTAGTGATTTTCAACATAACCTTTGTATGGGAAGTGGGCGTGGTTATTATCCGATTTCTTCCATTTTTGAACTGTTTATGGAAATGCCTGAAGGAAACGGCTCTGTAGAGTTTGGTTGACATAGCTATAGTAGTTTCCGAGATATGTACAAAAAACTTAGTAGTGGGCGGGGCCACGCCCACTTTTCCAAAAAAATTACGTCCACATATGACCCTCCCTAATGCGATCCTTTTGTGCCAAATTTCATTTTAATATCTTTATTTATGGCTTAGTTATGACACTTTATAGGTTTTCGGTTTTCGCCATTTTGTGGGCGTGGCAGTTGGCCGATTTTGCCCATCTTCGAACTTAACCTTCTTATGGAGCCAACAAATACGTGTAAAAAGTTTCAGCATGATATCTCAATTTTTACTCAAGTTACAGCTTGCACGGACGGACGGACAGTCGGACGGACGGACAGACGGACGGACAGACGGACGGACGGACGGACAGACGGACGGACAGACGGACAGACGGACGGACAGACGACGACAGACAGACATCCGGATTTCAACTCTACTCGTCACCCTGATCACTTTGGTATATATAACCCTATATCTGACTCTTTTAGTTTTAGGACTTACAAACAACCGTTATGTGAACAAAACTATAATACTCTCCTAGCAACTTGTTGCGAGAGTATAAATATATTCCACAATTCTTTAAGAATCAGTTTTGATATGTTTTGACTTAGCTGAAACTTGTTTGCAAATAAATTTTTTTAAATATACCAAAGCGTATAAGTAATATGGACTGCAGAACTTAAGTGACAATTTTTGTTAAGCAGTAAATTTCCTAAAAAAACTATAATTTTTCATTAAGCTAAAACTTAACTAAAAATAATATTGCTTTAAAACCATCAAAACTACGAAAAAATCGTACGAGATGCATTCATTTTCCTACAAAACTTATAAAGCGAGATATGTTTCAAGTAGTGGCTAGCGAGAATTGAACTTTTATATGTGATGAAATGAAATAAATAGAAAACTATTACGAAGAAGGCCTTCGTATCACAAGAGCTCATACTTGGAGAAATGTCTGAAAACCTATTTTTCAGAGTACCAAGTGAAAAAATAACCGTGTTTTTGACCCACCCTAACATACATTTTTAAAACTCAATTTTATACAAATTTATTCATTCATTTGAATGAATTCATTGTGAATTTTGCGCAAAAATCTGCAACGAAATAGCTGAAAGAGCTGAAATATATTATCCGGGATTCTGTGTTCCAAAGCAATACTAATGGTTTTCTGAATTCAGCTAAATTTAATTTGCTAATAGTTAAAATTTTTTTTAATAATTTGGAAAGAAATGTTAGATGAAAATACTATTTTAAGTTCTTTCAAAAGTTTACAACAAAATTAAAAATTTTGCTTTTATATTACCCATACGTCAAGTCATCGAATTTTAATAATGATTAAAAAAATGGTGTTTCAACATTAATGAGAATTGAATATTTCTCTGACAGGTCTGACTCGAGGTCTCCAAACGTCCATATCATAAATTGTTTTAGAAAAATCAAAATTAGCTGATGCTTATTCCGACGCGTTTTTGTTTTGTTGATAAAAACTATCTTTTAGAGTACAACTTTGAAACCCCTACTATTGGAATAAATTCTATAAACTTGTTTCAGCACTTCTTATCAGCAAAATTAAATTTTTGGTTTCATTCTAAACTTTTTAGTACTTAACAAACATATCTTAGGGTTCTTGATTGGTTTCACCACCTGCTGCGCACTCTTCGCTTAACAACAAATAGCAAGTAGTGGCCACTAGGCGTATACGTAACATTATTTCAGTCTCGGTAGTGAAGGATATGGCAAATATATATACCACCTCGAGGCAAAGAGAAATGCGAATAAATAAATCACATGCTTTCGGGATAAAAGAAAAACAGGAAAAGTTATTCAGCAATCGACGGGTGATAATGTTTTGGGTGCCTAATAGTAGTCTAAAAGGTGAAAGGTAAATGTGGTAAGAATATCAGAGCAAATTAAGAACAATGAAATCAATGACCATGTTAAATTAAACTTTTCGCAGTTCGCAGTAAAAGCTTCAACGGAAGAAAAAATTTATATAACTGTATTAACTAAAATAAGTGAACGCAGTGATACTTTTCAATTTGAATTATGCACTGCATCTATAACTCCGCTTGCCTAATATTTATTTATTTTAAAGATTTCAATTCCAATCAATTGAAGAATTAAAACTTAATTATTCATCTTCTTAAAATAAATATTTAAATTCTGAAATTATCGCTAACGACTGGGATAATAAATTGGTAAAGCATATATGTATGTATGTATTTCGAGGGACCCTTATTAAGCTGACAATTTATGATATTTCTAAGTTGAGACAAATGGTTTCCAAATTGATTTAAATTAATATACCATAGTAGGTGGACACTATAAACTCGAAAAGATATTGAATAAATTATACATATATACACATGTGCGAGTATATGTAAGAGTATGTTATATACATAAAACATAGGGGTTAATGTTAACACAAGCAAGTTCTCCTACAGGCAGTCTGATTATGTAACGAGAAAAAGTATTAAACAATTTATATACTGCTAAAATTCTGACAGCTGTTGTGGTGCCAATTACAGTTAACAAGTAGAGGACAAAAGGGAGCAAAATTCCACGTTTCTGCAAATTTATAGGATGTAAGAAACCATATAATCGTATTGTAGAGCAGTTGAGTATAATACTTATATACAAACATAAATAATTAAAAAATATATTCATATGGCTAATTATGAGTCTTCATAATAGTAAATACATCCGAAAATACTTATTTTCCAATATTCTAAAACAAGCGTGTTCACGGTTTTCTATTTTGCCAAATTATATGTATACCATAAACGTAGAAACTATAATAAAGTTGAGGCCTTATAAAAAATAGACATTTTCCCAACACTTTTGACAGTATTGCCAAGTTCATCAATTTCCAAAAGCGCAAGAAATTCCGGATTTCTGCAAATTTATAGGATGTAAAAACTGGGAACATAAAGCTCATCAAACAAGCGTTACACAAATAATCGTATTGTAGAGCAGTTGATAAAATATAATACTTATATACAAAAATAAATAATTAAAAAATATATTTATATGGCTAATTATGAGTTTTGCTTCATAATATTTAAATACATCCAAAAATACTTATTTTCCAATATTCTAAAACAAGACAAAGTTCACGGTTTTCTATTTGTTGCTATATACATATGGATATATATACCAAATAAACGTAAGAAAGAAATGGTAAGTTACCATAATTGACATCCATTGTTCAATTAGGTGTATATTTTGTGGTAGAAAAATTTTAATTTGTTTTTTTCGCCTGTCAATATACAAATATAAAAAATAGACAATATGTCATACACTTGTGGCTTTTGGTATGATGGTTTTCTTAACAATAGATGACACGAAAACTAAAACCCAGAAAAATTGCCACTTTTTTTTTGCGTTTTTTCCAGCTTTATAAAATTAAATATATTATATATAATCAAATTACTACTACGTTGGAGACTGAATTTTTTTTGCGGATGAAAAAATGGTTTTCTATATAGCTACAATCAGCAAAAGAACCGCTTATATGCAGTGAGTCTGGCAGATGCTCCCAGAGATAAACTGACTGTTGGATGATACCAAACTGTTTCCAAAGTAAATGTCCTGGGAACAATATCACTAAAGGAAAATTTGCGATTCCTATTCATCAAACAAGGAGTCAAAATTTACAAAAATTATTATATATAACATGTTTGAAGGTCATCTTTTACCACAAGGCCAGAAGTTTTATGCCTCCGAATATTTTCCCACCAAGCACAATGCACTCCGTCCTGGTGTAATCAAAATTTATCCGATTTTATTTCAAGTAAAGAATGATCCACTGTGACGCCATATCTAAATCTTCTTGATTTCGGTCTTACGAAAGGTTTAAACATCAACCAATTTAAAGCTGAGGAAAATTTGAAATTAAATGGACAAAGATATGTTGCTTGCCGCTTGAAAATCGTTCTTCAAACGCTTGCAAAGCATTTAAAGAAACAGGAGAATGATTTGAACTAACCAACTAATTCCCCAAGCGATTGAAAAAGTTTACAATGAAGGTTTGTAGCGCTTTGAATTAAGAGTGATAAACTCCAAATGAGAAGACAGCAGGATACTGCTGACCTACTACATATATATCCACCCATTCGCGAGTTTAAACCAACACAAGCGATGAACAAACCTGTGGATGGTGTAAGACATATTATGTGTGTAATTGTGATAAGAGATTTAGCAAAAGTAAAGAGTGGAAAATATGGTACATTGTAAAAAGTAATAATCAGAAATTTAGAAAAAAAATTTTGCAATGGTATATTTTTGCACACTGTGCGGGATTTTAACTAGAGCCGTCAGAATATTGGTGTAAATTTCAGCCAACTTAAGTATATACGTATATGTCATAATACATATAAATATGAACATAATATTTTTTACCGCTAGTAAGAGTCGCTTGTGAGAAATTTTATGAAGCAGTGTTTAATGGCTGTTAAGACAAGAAAAAACGTTCAATTCGATTGTATCGAAGCTATAATACCCTTCACAAATACAAAAAAACTTTTTGCTAGAACTTGATTCTGACTATTCAGCTTGTAAGGCAGCTATGTGCTATATAGCTATATATATATATGTATACAAAAATTTTATAGGGTCTCTTACAAACTTCGTGTCAATTTTAATATACCCTGGTTAGGGTATAAAGATATTTGAGGCAACTATGAAACGATATAGGTAGTTCAACAAATATAAATATTAATGTCTTCATGATCAGTAAGTTCAAGTGAGAAGATATTTACATGTACTATGGGGAAGACGACTAACAAGTAACGCTGTAAAATGCTACTTCACGTTATAAGCACGTATATATTTACGCTTTGATATTCATAAGCTAAATCGTGCAAGCCATAAACCTAAAGGCATATTTGAATATATACTTATAATTCCTATGGGTAAACCCCCAAGTAATCGCACTGAAATTATAAAATGGATCTTTTAATCTAGCTCATATTGCGGATAGAGGAGCAATGTATACTCTACAGCCCAAACGAATTGCTTCCTCAAATGTTGTATATGTAATTGGGGATCGGGGATCAACCGAAATGTATGACGCCGATTTCTACTGACTTCCCACCGTTTTCGCCTGCTCTTCACCGTCTCTGGTTGAGCATTTACTTTTAGTGCTCTGAGTGGTAAGTATGTTAAAGCCTTCTTCTTCACTACTTCAGGTAAGAGATGACATGGGTGTAAGCTTGCGAATACAAAAGCAGCATTTTCCGGGTCATACGTAGATATAAGTATTTCCAATCAGGAGCTGTCTAAGATAACCAGGAAAATAATGAAAATAATATAAAACATTGGATATTCTCTTAGTGTTTTTCCATAAAGAAAAATTTAAATAAAAAGTACGAATAATAGATAAGTAATATTTTTACTTTCAGAGATTTTAAATATGTATATTTCAGGTTAACTTCGGATTCTACTGAAATATCCATATTAGTCAACGTTTAATCATTTCCATTTCCCGATCAGTAATCCCTAACCTACTTACATTAGATTTGTGCTTAGGTAGATAGTTACAAGAAACAAGGTAAGATACAGCAAAACTAAATTATTGGACCAGTAAGAAAATTGTGCGCAGTCAAAGCTGATGTACCAAACTTGGAAACTATACAGCAAAGTTTTGAAGACAATAATATGATTATAGTTAAACATATGTATGTATACAAGTCTTTTAATGTAGATTCACAAACAAACTCATATACACAGGTACATACATGTATTAAAAAAAGTGTAGTAGGCATTTCGTTAAGTACATATTCCGGCAGCGGATGCAAAAAGAGAACAAGAGTGAGGAACTAACCCATTTCAAACGCGATTTCCATTTCACCTTTTGCCGCGACCTCGTACTAACTGATGTAGTAAAGTGGTAGTGCAAATGAAAGTTCAGCAAAAAGCATAAGTGTGGATAAATAGTACACAAAGTACAGCGAGCACTAATATTTAAGCTAAAGGATTATCACAAATTATACGTGCAAGTGTGCATACTATGTGAGCATACGAATGTGAGCATACGAATGTGAGTGCACTTAAGAGGCTTAAGAAAGTAAGTGTCGAAATAAGTCCAGTTTGTGACTCTAACAATTTTTTTTGATTTTTTTTTGAAAATTAACAGTATCTAAATTCTTTATATAAATCTATTTTGGAGTGACTGTTGGACACAAAAGTAACTCTAAAGCTTAGTAAGAGAAAACATTATTTGAGATGTAAAAAAATACACAGAAATAAAATTTAATGGTATATTTCCTATCACTCTTCGGTCCCAGTAGTCGCTAAAAATTTGAAAACATCGTGTATTAATTATATATAAATTGAAATTATAGTTTCAAAATCTAGAATAAGAAATTTGTTAAAGATTCAGCATTGTCAAGCTCAGTTTATAGCATTTTACACATTTTAAGTTGCGACAAATGGTTTTCAAATTGATTAAAATGAGTAGGAGGACGCTCTAAACTCGACAAGATATTAAATATAATATATATACGTACTTGTATACGTGGGCACATGTACGAAAATTAAAAACGACAGTAAACGTTTACACAAGTATGATCGTTGTCTGTTAAGTGTGAACAGGAAAGTACTAAACGATTCATAACAGCTGTGGTGTCACAGTGCAAAAATAATGATAAAGTAGATATTGTAGTATTGAACTTGCAATATACTCTACGCTTCAGCATATTAACAAGCTGTAAACATCATAAAGCTTTATTTAAGAACAGCAATATTTAATCCACACAAACATAAAATTGTTCAATTTCAAAAGAACCATCGATCGTTTGCTTAACGGATGACAGCACATAAATAGGGTGATAAATTTTGGTTTATGTACCCTATAAATAAGACAATAGTATGACTACTTTGTATCAAAGTTGATGGTTAACGTTTTGTGTGCTGAAACAAAGCAACTCCATTCATATATTTTGAAAATCTGACATTTTGATTGTATGTAAAATTATACATTCTGGAGATAAGAAAAAGTACGGTTTATATCAACTAAATAACATATAATTGATCCTAGCTAGACTACAATTCTACGACAGGAAAATTTTTATTCATTTAAAAAAAAATCGGCCAACTGCCACGCCCACAAAATGGCGAAAACCGAAAACCTATAAAGTGTCATAACTAAGCCATAAATAAAGATATTAAAGTGAAATTTGGCACAAAGGATCGCATTAGGGAGGGGCATATTTGGACGCAATTTTTTTGGAAAAGTTTATCTCGGAAACGCTATAGCTATGTCAACCAAACTCTGCAGAGTCGTTTTCTTCAAATATAGTGCAAAATGGAAGAAATGGATGCCCACCTCCCATACAAAGGTTATGTTGAAAATCACTAAAAGTGCGTTAACCGACTAACAAAAAACGTCAGAAACACTAAATTTTACGGAAGAAATTGCAGAAGGAAGCTGCATCCAGGCTTTTTTGAAAAATTGATAGTGGGCGTGGCCTCGCCACTTATGGACCAAAAACCATATCTCAGGAACTACTCCACCGATTTCAATGAAATTCGGTATACATATAATATTTTCTTAACAACCTGATGACATGTACGAAATATGGGTGAAATCGGTTCACAACCACGCCTTCTTCCAATATAACGCTATTTTGAATTCCATCTGATGCCTTTTCTGTATAATATATGTATATGTATGTACATACATTAGGAAACAATGATGATAGCGGAATAAAACTTTACACAAATACGGTATTTGAAAGATATGTAAATGACGTATAATGAAATCTCGATTATCACTTTATCATGCGAGAGTATAAAATGTTCGGTGACACCCGAACTTAGCCCTTCCTTACTTGTTAAGTCATCATATACATACATATATTAAGAATGAAACAGAGCAAAAGTAAGAATGTGACTCCTTAGCTACCAAATCCATTTGAGCAAGCATGTGCGTGTGTGAGTATTCATATACAAATATGTCTATAGCAAATTTTTTGTATAAAGTGAACTACGTTCTGAAATAGTAAGCGGTCCGAAAATTGGAATTTTGAAAAGAGTAACAAATACAAAAAATACTGGGACATACTCATTATCACAATGTTACTTTGAAAAAAGAAATTTTTTTCGAATATCAGCAGAGCTTGAATTCAGTTCGAATAAAGAGATATTCAAAATATTGCACATATGTGAGAGAAAAAAAATTTCGTCAAATACTATGTCGAATTATTCTTAAAGGTAAGATTAACTGAACATATATGGGTTGGCATCTGTATTAGGGTTATCTGATAAATTACACTAGTTTACAATCATTTAGTGACTGTGTTCTAAGAGAGCGTTTCTAGTTACTTTTAAATTACTAAAACTGATACCATATACAAGTAATATAATAAATCAGATCAATGAAAAACAAATAAATGAGCCCATTCTATCGGTAACTTTGACGACAATACGAGTATTACTTTTCTGTATGCATACAATTATGTCAAATAAAAATATGAAATGTAAACAAATGATATTTATGGCATTGTAGTCGTACGGTTTGGTTAACAATAGCATTTATTGGTTGGCATGGGAACTAGATGCCTATTAAGACCCAATTTCACTCACAATAATAGATACTCGAGAAGCACATGCTTGTGTGTGAGCTAACATTAGATAATGCTTTTTAATAGCGTATGGAAAAATCTGAAATATGTATTAGAGAAATTTCACGCAAAGCGATATTATCGTATTTTTTCCTCACAATATTTACGTTCATAAATAACTCGAATGAACTTCTTCCGACAGTTTTTTAACCCATATAAAGTGACTATTGTCGAAGTTATAACATTCCGATATTTCATTTCTGTTCACTTTTATAAAATTATATAAGCTAAAGTGTGCAGAAGGCAAACGTGAACATATACCACTGTAATTATACGTTCACTACGCTATATGGAATCCCCATGAGTTCATCTAATAGTTAGCATGGCCTTCTCACATATGTGAAAATAAAAGAAGCATAAAATTACACTATCAGATGAGAATTCAATTCACTTGCGGTTACAGATACAAGAACAGTATCATGTTGAAAAAATAGATATTTGGTTAGTGAAACTTTCTAAAAAAAAATCTGAAAAGTCACAGTATATGGCATCCTGTGGTTTGAATATTTTTTTATTTCATTTATTAAACCAATGCTGATTAAGTCTGACTCCAAAGTCCATTTTGCTGACTTCGGATCCTCATTCCTAGCTCTTCACCGTTTTTACTCGAGCTTTTTTATTTGAAGGTTCTGAAGGCTTCTTCATCTCTTGACTAAGATAAATGTAAGCCAATTTTACAAGGGCAGTCATACATGTGTAAAAGTTCCTGTGAATAAATATTTTGGTTACTAATCGAGTTATTAGTGTATAAAATAATGGATTTTTCCTAATGACTTTGAGTAATGAGATATTTAAATAAAAAGTAAGAAACAACAGTTCTTGAAGAATCCATGTCAACTTCTGCTGAAACATTCTTTCCATGTTTCGATCAATAATCCCCATCCCACTAATTTTAGAATTGAGCTTAGGCAGGTAGTTGCAAGAAAAGAGATAACATCCAGAAAAAATAAAAAATAGAACAGTGAGCAAATTTTGCATAATCGAAGTTGATCAGAGAACTTTTAAAGGGTACAAACTAAGTTTTATCTACGATTATGGTTAAAGCTTTGTACAAAACTGACTTTATTCAGAACCACACACAAACTCATATACACAAATATATATCCGTATATATGTACATATGTACTAACAAAAGTGTAGCGAGTGTGCAGCTTATGCTGCTGTGTAATCTCAAAGCGAAACAGCATTCTACAAAGTATGTAAATAACTCACACATATATATATGTATATACGCATATGTGTGAGTCAATGAAAACTTTTCTGTTACGAGTGCTTAGACGACTACTTATTTCGGCAGCGGGTGTAAACATGAGCAACCAACACATTACAATCAGGACTTCTACTGCACCATTTGCCGTGACCTCATACTAACTAATGTGGTAAATTAGTAGTGCCGACGAAAGTTCAGGAAAAAGCATAGGAATGGATAAGTAGTATGCAAGACAGAGCTAACGCTTTAACCCAAAAGATTATTACTAATTATGCGTACATTTGTGCATATGTAAACACAATACGTGAGTGCACTTAAGTGGCTTTAGAAAATATGTGTCGAAATAAGTCCGGTTTGCGACTCTAAGAACTCTTTTTGAAATTGTTCTGTGACTATTTTTAAAAATTAAAACGATCTTAGTTATTTATATCCATGTATTCTGGTGTGACTGTTGGCCTCAAAACTAACACAAAAGCTGAAATAGATACAGATTTCCGTGGAGAAAAATCAGTAGCCTTTGAAAGTCATGCCTTTCGATAAAAGCATGGATAATTTTTAATTTTTAATAATTTATATGTATATGCATCATATAGTTGTTCCCAACATGTCATTTTTAAGAAGTAGCATATATAAAAAAAATCCACTTCCAAAAATTCTTAAATCACGATTACGTCCGCCATATCGTATTCGTAACTATCAATAGGTGCAATTTTAGTCGTTTTCGCAAATACTTATTCATTTAGAAATATAAATGGACGTTATATATTTACACAACATAATATATACAGAACTCTTTTATAAATAATTTAATATAATGATAATAATTATTTAAATTTTTACATAACAAAATATTACTAATTAAAATACTTGAAATTGTATCACCAAAACTTTGCAAAAGCACATACTGATCTAATGTACATGTTTAATTGCTAAGATTCCGAGCAATTAGGAAAATAACCGACAAACGCGTTTATTTCTAGTGACATCAAAAATTTTAATATTAATTATGGCAATATGAGATTCTTCAGAAATACTTGCCAACTCACAGCTTTGTAATAGCGAAATAACAACTTTTAGTTACCATTTACGTTGGCGGTTCCATTAAAGATCAAAACAGAACTATCGAAAAGAAGAAACGTCAGCTTAAATATGTTTTATTACTTGCTTGACGAATATAAAACGAATTAAAATATTTAATACGGCAATTTCTAGTAGCAATGTTCAATCGTACAGTAAATATTGTGAAAAAATTAAAACATTAAAAAATGTTAACTTCGGTTTCACCGCAGCTAAAATTCTCAAATAACAGAGGCTCTTTAGAAGATCTTTGATTCCGATTCGAAGATTGCATTATTACCTTAGCTAATGATCCAAGCAATATTTCATTAATATATCTGGTATAACGAAAAATTTATCCATACAAGCACTTGATTTCGATTGTTTAGTTTGTATGGTAGTTGCTGTAGTGGTCCTATATCGACCGTTCCGACAGATGAGCAGTTTCTTGGTGAGAAAAGGACGCCTGCAAATCGTTTTATATCAATATTAAAAAATCGGAGAGACTTTACACTTGTTAAGAGTTTAAAAAGAGACGAGTTTACCCATTTTGATGGGTTGATATCTAAATAACGTGTATTTGTCCTCATTTAGACCAGATTTATATTCTTCGATAAAAAATATGGCAAAGATCATATGCTCATTTCACCAAATTTGACATTGCTTAAGATCAAATAAGGCTTATAAGATCAGCCGAATAGAAAATGTAATAACATCATTAACGTCATTGATTTATATTTAAAATTTGTATCATGAAATCATAAAACTTTTATATTAGCTTTGCTGTTTCATTAAAAAATCATTTCATGGTATGATTTCATCAAGTTGTAGGCGCATTAATTCACAGGTTATCTAAAAGTTAATGTAGCTCATAGGTATAAGTATATTTTGTTTGCTTACATATGTTCATTAGAAAAGCTAAATAAAAGAGAGTATATTTTCATATCAACAAATACATAGGCGGTTGTGAACTTTCATTTGTATTTGAACGACTTTAACCTAAAATTGCTTGCTAGCGACGCTTTTCGTGACCACCCAAAATGTTTTAATTTGGTGAATAACCAATCAGATGTTTCGTAAGCTTAGCTACGATGCACACTGGGTTATTTCACACTGATTTAGCGAATTAATTCAAAAAATGAAATTGAAATATGTTTAATGTATTAGGTACCACGTAAAATTAGACAATATTTCACATCACTAACTTAAAGTATTTTTGTTCTTTCCTTAACCGTTTTGCAACACTAAGCTCACAAAGTTGACTATTTATAACAAGTTTGTTAGCAAGAGGTGATTTGTGTAATTTCGTCGGTGACTAAAGTATTTTTTCGTAATAATTTCCAAAGAAAGATTTAAAGTTAATATGGACATTCAACCTCAGGTAGTTCAAGTGTTTATATTGTATATTTGGGTTTGAAAAAAAGTGTGTTTAAATTTTTAATTGATTTTTGTTTTAAGCCTTAAAAAAATTGGTATTTTTCATGTTTATATATACATATATTTTTTTGTGCGTGAGTGTATATCATAATTTTGCATTTACCATAATCTGTGCATATCGGACTAATATTAAAAAAAAAAGTTGCCCTTTTCTGCCTTTTTTAAAATATTCAACTTTTCATCATAAACTCATTGCAATAATATAAGAACAAGCTTACTAAAGTATGGAAAAATGTATGTATGTAATTTGTTTTCTTTATGAATCATATGTAATAAAGAACGGAACTTCTTTACATGCATGTATGTGACTGTTCTTGTAATAATATTGTCAGCAACCTACATACATGTCACGTAGATAACAGAAGTGTTTACAAACGAAAGATGGTGGAAGGGAATGCAACTTAATTCGGGTTTTCTTTAAAAAAATTGTTTTTGATTTTAGGAGTAAATTCTAATTCGCTTTTTAAAACACGCGTCTGGCGTATATGATATTATGCGGAACTCAAGTTGCCAAAATTTTCAAGAAAGATTCCAATATTTAAAAGATGAGTTGAAAAAACGATTTAAGCCCACAGATGACAATATGGATGAATTTGATAACTGAGTGAGAATGTTTTTCGTGGAATTTAAGGCTCGTTGGACACGATCACACAGAATAGAAGAGCGTTTTTTCAGAGCAAATCGTAGTTGGTTAGATTCGGGCATTGCTTTTATTAGCAAACCCTGTTAATCACACTGTTGAACGATTATTATTACATCAAAATGAAGCTATCGTCACTCTAGATAAAAGTAAGTTGTCTAAATTCTGCTTGTATACGAAGTGGGGCTTTGATGGTAGTTCAGGTCATAGTTTGTATAAACAAGCTTTCCATGGAGCAGAAGCAAGCGATTCATCGGTTTTTATGACTTCCATTGTTCCTGTTAAATTGGTTTGTGAGGAAAAAATAATATGGCAAAATCCTCGACCCTCTTCCACCAGATTTTGCAGACCTTTGAGAATGTCATTTGCAAAAGCGTCCGCAAGAGTTTCAGTAGCAGAAAAAAATAGAGTAGAAGAGCAGATAAGGGATTTTTCTTGCTCTACTGTACCGTACGGCGATAACTTTGTAAAAGTGAGACACACTTTAATTTTATCAATGATAGACGGAAAAGTTTGCAATGCCTTAACAGAAGCATCCTCTACCCAAAAGTGCTACTTGTGTGGCGGAATGAGTAGAGAATTTAATTTAATTGACAAAATGATCGAAAAGGAGGTGAAAACAGAAAATTTACAATTTGGACTATCTACATTACACGGATGGATAAGGTTTTTCGAATGCCTTCTTCACTTGTCATATAAGTTACCAATAAAGAAATGGCAAGCCAGATCAGAAAGTGATAAGAAAGTCGTAAATGAAAATAAAAATCGAATAATAAAGGAATTTAGAGAAAAAGCTGGATTAATCATTGATCAACCAAAACCTGGATGTGGAAATAGTAATAATGGAAATACAGCCAGACGTTTCTTCCAAAATGCAGAACTATCTGCAAGTATAACGAAAGTTGACTTGGAGCTGATAAAAAGAATGCATAAATTATTAGTGGTGGTTACTTCGGGATATGAAATAGATATAGAGAAGTTTCGTGATTTTGCACAAAACACTACCCGATACTTTGTACAATGTTATCCCTGGTATAATATGACTCCAACTTTACATAAATTCTTTATCCACGGACCGGAAATTATAGCACACGCTTTGCTTCCAATTGGCCAACTATCAGAGGAAGCACAGGAAGCTCGAAATAAAGATTTTAAAAGATAGTCGAACAAAATGTAATGAGGATATATTAAAGAGATTTTTAGTTACTTCAGATCCATTGATTTCAAGTAAAACAAAATTAACAAACAAAAACAAAAAATCTAAGAGCTTGCCGCAAACAGCTTTGGAACTTTTGAAATCAGCAGCTCCTCCAGCAAATCCTGATGATGATGATAATGATGAATCTGATAGTACAGATACTGATGATTATAGTAGTAGAGACAGTGATGATTATTAATTTGTTATTCCTGATGCTTAAAACCGTAGCAATAATGTATAATCATATAAATATAAGAATAGCAACATAACTTTCAGTTTATTTGCTCTTTGGTAATACTATGTAAACCTTCGTAAAAAAAAATTTCCCACTAAGCTGTTTTCGGAATTGACTTTTTTTTAGTAAAAATGATGCAAATAATATTAATCAATCCAAATTTGTTCAATGAAATGTACGTTTGAATTGATCTACAGTTTCAGGGACAAATACCCCACTGTGCGATGACTACCTCGCAAAAATGGGTCAAGGAAGTGTCAAACACAAAACTTTTATATTTATAGTTGATGTGTAGTCAATATATGCACAGACATACAAGTGTGGCAGAAGTATTCTACAAATTTTAATTAACAATTTGACTATTTTGTATTAAACATTAAATATTGTTTAAATTTTTCTTAGATCTTTTTGAAATTTCATTCTTACAGCTTAATAAATTACTATGGACGTTCACTACTTTGAAAATTAAATTTTTTCTGCAAATATATTTTTGACTCATTTAAAGGTGTATAGATACTTCCAGCATATGTTATTCTGTAACA
The DNA here is from genome assembly GCF_024586455.1 of Bactrocera neohumeralis. NCBI lineage: Eukaryota > Metazoa > Arthropoda > Insecta > Diptera > Tephritidae > Bactrocera > Bactrocera neohumeralis. Next base: position 21,366,737 of record NC_065922.1, read on the forward strand.
AGCAGAGATTGGTTAGAGTTTTGACATTTTTGCACATAATATTTGGCATAGGAAACCCACCACTTGTTTCATAGATCCCACCTTTTTATGTTCTATACATACAAGTATCTTGCAACTTTTCTGTTGTTCCAATGGAGATGTTAAAAAGATGTTCTCTTATGCTGTAAGGCACGAAATCAGAAATTAGATATTTGGATGTTTTAATATAATTTGGCTTTTAATTTCACATGATTTTAATTAAAATGCTGTGATATTCGGATAATAAAAGAATTTCGAAATGAAGTTAAATATTCAGAGTACCATTTAAAGAACATCACATGTTGGATGGAGTTGCGACATAATATCTTTTGAATAAAAAGTTGAGACTGTAATCTACTCGAAAGGGAACTTTAAGAAACTTGCATATTTACTGAAAGTTACAAAATATGTTAATTTTGTAATGAAAAATACGTTTTTAAAAACAAAAATGTTCACTCAGCAGAAACAAAAATCAAACATGGAAAAAAGCTAAATTACTCGACCTGATTCTAAAAGACTTAACAACAATAAAATATTTCGAATATTAAAAGGTTAAACCGATTTTTACATAAAAAAAAAAACAAATCACAAAGTCAATTAACACTAAAATGTGTAAAATAAGATTAAAATTTAATTACCCAATTTTTTTTACTAAAAAATATATATTATGGTACCGAGATCTCTATTACAAAAGTTTATGTAAAAATAATATTAAAACGCATTTATAATTCTGTTTCTATAATATAGCTGTTGCTTTTAAATTACATTATATATTAAACAAAATCGTTAAACTTGTTTTAACAAAAAACTCCTATTTGGCTTTAGAAGACAGAATACCAACAGGCCAGCTAATTAAATAAATAAATAAAACGGGCGAAGACCAAAAACAGCTTTATGTTAATAATACTCTTTTTTTAAATGAAGAGTGGCAACTGCAATTGAAATTAATTGCATTAAATAGAATACAAAGAAAACTAAATGCTTTGATGCTATAACAAAAAAAAAATTAGATGTTAGAATTGTATGTAAATACACTTTCTAATACTAACCAACTCGCTTGGCGCAAAAAATAATAATTTTTAAATTTGAATTAAATATCTAAGTCAAAACTTTCGTACATATTGAGAAAGGCATGTGTTCACAAAGTGTCGAAACGTCGAGCCACAAGAATGTAAATAATTTCTATTTAATCCATCGATGCGGAATGTGTCGCTAACAGCTGAAGCTACGAAATAAATAAAAGTGACAATAATGTGGAAAATTTTGCAGTTATGCAAATTGGCTGTGGTTCCATGCCACAACTATTTTAACCCACATATACTCTCTTCCCACATGTATGTTGGTTTTTATGTACGTTTTTTATATCAGATAAAATGAATGAAATTCTTCCCTTTATATAACCAATAGAATATGTTTGTGAGATCATTTTTTAGGGTATTTCCTTTGTTCATTTCAATGATTTACATTATGACAGCGAGAAAAAAGCTAAAACTTTAAAAAATTTGGCAGTAAAGTGCAAACAGAAATGGAATTTTCATGAAGCGCAGCTCTAACGTGGATCTTTACGACTTCTTTAATAAGTTCCGACTTGACAAGTCATATATTTAAATTTTGTAGCTACTAAAACTACTTAAATAATATATTTATGTCGATATATATTTTTAAAGATAGGCACGGCGAAATTGTAAGCATCCTCGCACCCTTGTGTAAAATTTTAATTATATTTTATAGTCAACTTAATTCAAGAAGGGTAATTATAACAGTTAAATAATTTTGAATTAAAATTCACCTGCAATATGGGTAAAAATCAAAACACAACTTCTTTGTGAAATTTTTAGCAGAGGGAGCAGGAATTATAACAAAAATGAGATATACCAAATACAGGAAGTGAGTTTTCGGACATGAAACAGCAATTATTTCTGCGAAAGTATTGTGCTGAAGTAAAAGTTAAGGGTGGATTTAATGAAAACGGAAGTGAAAAACTATTGTTCAGACAGAAAAAATATATGGGAACTTTTACTTAAACTTTATTTTACTAAAAACTGTACTTAACTCCTTATTCTCCTTAAACCACTAAAATTCTTAAAGGTAAGTATACGCTCCGGTACCTATGCACTGTCCAATATGTTATATTACTATTTTTCTTTTGCACTTCGTGTCTCAAGAGAAAATATAATAATGCTAAAAGAGCGGCTTGAGTATAAACTAAATTTAATCACATGCCTTCTCGTACCAATAGATTACATTCACTGGCCCCCAACGACCTGCCCTGGCAGCTTGTTTTTAGCACGCTCAAGCAAATTTGCCACTTATCTCGTTTTCCGAGAAAATTAGCTATTATTTATGTGCAGCCTCAAAACACTAATCGACATCAAGTATGCTTTTCTCTTGTTATTTAAACGGCTTCTTTCTTTTATTTAAAACATTGAATTATATTCTATTAAATATTCGCAGGTGAAAAATTTATAGCTCAAAGTTATAAATTACAAGAGCTGTTGATGAAATGTTGAATGAGTGATGCGTTTGACTATGGTAGTCATCTCTAGGCAGCACATATGTCGAAAAAAATGCCAATATATTTGCCCCTCGCCATAATCACTTCACATCTTACTTCTGCTGGCTTGCATCAAATATTATTTTCAAGCAATATCCTAACGGTACACCTGATATACTTGTAATTAGTGGAAATGTGTACACATTTGTGTCTGTAATTACCAAATGGGCAATGAGAGCTTACTATTAGCTCAGTGAGCTGAAAATGTTCTGTATATGCCCCTTGGGATAAATAATACAATTATAACTATCATCTGTTTGTAAATAGTTTCCCATTAAGTTTAATATATAGTTTAATTAGCCGTGTATATTTTGAAACCTTTTCTTGTTGCTGATAAAAGTAAGTACTGCTACATAATACCTTTAATTTGGGATCGCTTTTGTATGCTTTAGTAATGGTGCCTTAATATTTTAGTTTATTTTAGTTTCTGTTAAAGAATTCTTAACTATTTTTATTTTTTCTGCAAATGTGAATATCACGCAGCTTCAATTATCATCACCTCACCTCGTGTAATTAGTTGGGCAAAAGGATACTCAAGATGTAATCTCACAAAGGCATAAATAAAATGGCGAATATTTGATTTGGAGAACGCGCACAAACGAGCAGCGTCTAATATAGAAATTAACACGTTAAAAACAGCCACTCTGAAATCACGCTGACTGTTTATAGCTACATAAGTGCTTTCACATGTCGCAATTACGGATCTAGACTCTTGAAAATCGAAAGTGAAATTGTAAAACCATTTTAATTTGAAAACCTAAAGAATACACAAGTTTGAAATGAGAAGCAAAGTGGAAAGCTTATTTTTGACTGTACAGCCGGTAACGGAATCTACATATGCGGCATGATAAAGAAATAAACTAGAAACAATTTAAAACGCAGGTGGAGTTTTGTCATAAACTAGAGGCAGCTCTATTTTGTTATTATCAGATGGACTCGTATTACATTTATAAATTAAAGCCAATTTATAATGAAAAAAATGTGTGGTAATAAATCTTTTGGATAAAACATATGAAAAATATTAAAAAAATATTTAAGAACTTGGGTAACTCGTCGACCAATTTTCTTATATTTTTGGCATTAAGCTATGGTGTATCCAAAATTATACGTTCAGTTAATTTGGAAGAACTTATATTAAGTATAGTATTGAACCAATTTTATATATTTTTTCTAATAATAAAATGCTCTCAAGATTACTTACTCAAGACTAGATGAAATTTACGCCCAATATTATCCATATAAGGCACAAACATACACTGTTGTGAGTAAAATACGCCCTGTCAATTTAATTAAGATAACTAACATATTGGGGTATATATGTAAAGTACCTCGGAAGGCTAATGAAAGTATTGAACCGATTTAATCCTTTTTAGAAGCACAGAATTACTATTGCCAGGTAAGAATTTTCTCCGAATTTCAATTGCATGTCTCAAACATTCACCGATTTTTTTTTTGTCCAAGGTCAACTATATACAATGTGGTCCGGATATTCGGTACCGAAGTGCTCGAACAGTTTTCGTTCGAACTGCACAATTTTTTGTCAAATATGTTATACGTGCATAGTTTTACTATATATCGTTATATAAATTTTTTTTGATTTGCATACTGTGGAAGAATCGAAAAGAATTAAAAACTGTGCTATATGGAAAGTACGCGTCGTTGGAGTCCGCTTGCACCCATTATCGCCCTGTGGCATAAGATTATTAAAATCTTGTCACTTACTGGTTCGATTACGCCCATCTACGAACGCCGCCTTACTGTTTTGCGAAGGAACTTATGCATCAAGTTTCATTCAGATGTAGCAGTTTTTACTCAAGTTACAGCTTGCATGGACGGACAGTCAGTCGGATTTCAATTTTTCTCATCATCCTCATCACTTATATAGATAACCTTATATCTATCTCGATTAGTTTGAGGTGATACGTACAACCCTTAGATGAACGAAACTATTATCCTTTCGTTAGTATGTAACTACTTTGCACATTCATCGCTCTTTTAATTTTGCTTTACTTTGAAGGGCTTTCCTTTTCAATTAATATTATATTGTTCAAGGTGTCTTAATTTATGTACTTTAAGCTTTACTCGGACGCTGAATTGCATTGTTACTGTAAATAAATGTGTAGAACTTGTTAAATTGAAGGAACTTAAGTGCTTTCCCACATTGCATATAGTAACTGGAAATGCGTGTAAATTGCAGAACTTTAAGACAAAGCATACGTCAGTTGAATATAATTTCACATATTTTCAAATGCATTTAAGTGATCTAAAAATCATTTGTTTACTTTAAATATCTCAGCTTCAGTTTTTTAAATCAACTTGTATATTTGTACATTTTGTACTGTCTAATGTTTGCAAATAAAAAGTGGCTCACCGTATCTATCACTATAAAATGAGCATACAGTGGTCTGATACACACTCAACACCTTCACTATTTATCTGCTATTCTTAAATACCTGAATTTGTAACAGTATTTTCTTGGATTCTCTTCATACATATAAACACAATAAATGTTTAAAGAGTGAACATAGCTGACCCTTGATAATGAGTCGGTTGCACGATGCATAGTAATGAACCCTTGAGGCTCATAAACAATGCAATGCAACGAACATAAAAGCTAGCAAAAGAGCTGTTAATACTGTCTGGTGGGCATAGTTTAGGATATCTACCTTTTGACATGTAAGAACATTTTAAAAATAACTATTATTATTTTTAGTTAAGCATAATACTAGCAGAACAATATATGTATGTACAGTAGAGTGATTCAAAAAAAAATTTTTTTTTTTTCGTTTCGTCCTTGGAAAAATAGGTTCTTAGACACCTCTAAGAAAGCCTCTCCAAACATGAGTTTTTAATTGTAACGGGAAGGTCCTCTTACATAGAGTTTTCTATTTTTTGTTATTAACAGATTGAAAAATTTATATCTCGCTTCCAACTACTTGAAAAAATATCTTGTTCCTTGGATTCTGTAGGAAATTGAATGCTCTACAAAAAAGGTCTACAATGATTTTTTCGTAAACCCAACCGTTTAAAAGATATTACCGGTTGAAGTTTCATTATTTTTGGGAAAATTTTTTATTTCTTATGAATTTTATAACTCAATGAAAAAAATTATAATAATTAATGAAACTCATAATTTTGTAGGAAATTTACTGCTCTATAAAAATGGTCTCTTATGATTTTTCGATTAAATTAAGCGTTTACGAGATATTCATCGTCAAACATCAATGCATACAGGCAGATATTATTTGTGATTGCCTCACATAATAGTTAACTCTTCCTTTAACTTTATATTTAATTCCATCGCGCCTTCCTTTATTTCTATTGAGTTAGTAAGAGAACAAAGGTTACTTCTGTATTTAGTGTGCAATGAAAACGTTGAAAACTTTTGCCCAACTGACGAAAACTTCTTGCGAAAATATGTAAACATTGCTTAGTTACAGCAAATAGCAATAAACCAATCAATCGTAACCCATAAGACTTGAGCAAATAAAAAACTAAATTATACATAAATAGCAGATTATCAATAAAACAAAAAGCCGGCTCAATCAAGTAATCACTCACATGTAAAAAAGCAGCAAAAAAGCTGACGGAGCTGACTTAGTTCCAATTTGATACATAAATCTTAAGGAGTAAGGATTGTTTATAGAAGAACTAATTATTATTTGCATATTTTTTGATGCAAAAATTCAATTGGAAATAAAATGGATGAAATGTGTTACACGTGTTGTCAGAGCGTAACAATTGAATCAGTATGCAAAAATAATATAAATTTTGTCTAGCCAACTACACTTTTTATTTAAACTTTTACTCAAGAGATTTACCATTTTTTAAATAAGAGTCTTTCTGCCAACTCACTGTTTGTTATGTTGGCCTCTTTGCAAGTGATCTAATTCGATATGAATTGGGTCTAAGGAATTAGCATAGTGGTAACATAACGCTATTGCATTGCTACAATACCCATGATGAGCAATTCACAACCACATTATTTTGTCTTTTTGCTTGTTAGCCAACGAATATTTGAACGAAAAACTAGTATCTCCAAAATAATTAAACAAAACAATTTTCTACAAACGTGTCTAAACGAACAAATGATATATGTATAAGTTCAGAATGATCAACCGTGTACTTTTCAAAATCATGAAACAAAAGATTTAGAACATATTTTTAAATCGAATTCAACCCGACATACCCGAAAATTATTGATTTAGACGCTTTATGCTGTAACAAATAATCGACAACATGAATTGTTGAGATAGAAATACCAAATAGCTGAAAATCTGCAAAAGACCTAGGGTAGTAGTATACTTTTACATAACCTTGCTTTTACTAAGGCCATGATACTTATTATGGTTAATTACCAACTCGCACTCAAGCAAATGTAATAAAATGAATGGAGACAAATAAAATCGAGGCGCAAAAAACAACATACCAAAAACGCAAAAGATGGATGTTAATCTAAGAAAAGGCAGACCACAGTAATTAATATGGATAATTTGTAACACAATTTGCTCAGAAAAAATATGACAGCCTGGAAAAGTATTTAATAAAAATTTTTTTTTTTTTTTACTATAGTAAAATACAAAAACAAATTAAAAAAAAAACTAAATATCGGGTGATTTTTTAAGAGCTTGATAACTTTTTTTAAAAAAAAAACGCATAAAATTTGCAAAATCTCATCGGTTCTTTATTTGAAACGTTAGATTGGTTCATGACATTTACTTTTTGAAGATAATTTCATTTAAATGTTGACCGCGGCTGCGTCTTAGGTGGTCCATTCGGAAAGTCCAATTTTGGGCAACTTTTTCGAGCATTTCGGCCGGAATAGCCCGAATTTCTTCGGAAATGTTGTCTTCCAAAGCTGGAATAGTTGCTGGCTTATTTCTGTAGACTTTAGACTTGACGTAGCCCCACAAAAAATAGTCTAAAGGCGTTAAATCGCATGATCTTGGTGGCCAACTTACGGGTCCATTTCTTGAGATGAATTGTTCTCCGAAGTTTTCCCTCAAAATGGCCATAGAATCGCGAGCTGTGTGGCATGTAGCGCCATCTTGTTGAAACCACATGTCAACCAAGTTCAGTTCTTCCATTTTTGGCAACAAAAAGTTTGTTAGCATCGAACGATAGCGATCGCCATTCAACGTAACGTTGCGTCCAACAGCATCTTTGAAAAAATACGGTCCAATGATTCCACCAGCGTACAAACCACACCAAACAGTGCATTTTTCGGGATGCATGGGCAGTTCTTGAACGGCTTCTGGTTGCTCTTCACCCCAAATGCGGCAATTTTGCTTATTTACGTAGCCATTCAACCAGAAATGAGCCTCATCGCTGAACAAAATTTGTCGATAAAAAAGCGGATTTTCTGCCAACTTTTCTAGGGCCCATTCACTGAAAATTTCTTGATTGGACTTTCCGAATGGACCACCTAAGACGCAGCCGCGGTCAACATTTAAATGAAATTATCTTCAAAAAGTAAATGTCATGAACCAATCTAACGTTTCAAATAAAGAACCGATGAGATTTTGCAAATTTTATGCGTTTTTTTTTAAAAAAAAAAAGTTATCAAGCTCTTAAAAAATCACCCGATATATACATATATTAATATTTAAAAATTCAAAGTTATGTTTTATATATAAATCTTACTTAGCTATTTATACGTTTGTTTCATTTATATAAGTACTTTCCATTAAAACTATCTGAGCCACAAAGCAATGGTTAGTATCAAAAAGCAAGAGTTTGATATCAAATTCAGCTAGGACACACATTCTTTCAATATATAAATTTAATAATGTGATTTTATAGTTTAACTATATTTTCGTAGCGCTTTAAGTTTGCTTTATTTTGCAGTTATCATTGCCCTCCATTAACGCAATTTGTACACAAATCTCCCATGGGTATAGGAGTTAATGCCATGAAATGCAAACAATTTCCTCTTTAACATATTTTTTTATTCCACGTTTTCTATAATGCCTTTGCGGATATTTTTTCAAGTTTAAAAATGAGTGATGTACAACCTTACTTGCCTGATGCAATGGTAAGTACTGAAGAGTTTAATTTGACATGAAAAGTAGCAGAGGAAGTTTAAGTAGAAAGTCATTTATGCCCGTCACATTAATCAGCTGGGAAAATGAACTCACATAAATGAAAGCGACTTGTTGTTGCATAGCACAAAACGTGACCATGGTTTGTATATAAATACATATGTATATGTATTTCTTGTACAATGTACAATGTATGTAAGTACATATACATATATTCTGTATGTAATCCAATATTAAGTGTAATAACACTGCAACAGCAGACAGTAGAGAAAACTTACGGGCACTCAAAGTCAAACAAACAGTTAAAATCCACCGTCAGCTCGGCCGCCATTTGTGCTGACAGCCATATTTTATATTCCTACATACAGAGATATACAAATTTCATTTAGACAGAAGTAAGTATCGTAATTTGTATGAGGTTCAAGTTATCCGCGATACATTGGTTAACAGTGTAGGTTATTTCTTTTTCAGCCCGATAAAAACTTTAGCAACTTTATTGCAGATTACTGAAAAATAAAACATTTACTTTAGTTTTACAGCAATTTAGAAAATTTTTTAAAACCATATAGCAACACGTAGGTCGTTTATAGTACGTTCTTTAGTTCATATTCTCTATGTATATACCATAATTCCGCTACTAACTGCACTACTAGCTGCGCCTTGCCACAGCACTAAGCTATTTGCAGTGAAGATGAAGAATATATGTGCAAGAATGCTATTAGTAACACAAAAAATACTGTAGAACGCTTCCATTTTTTCTCCGTTTTTGTTTGATAAATGAGTCTAATGAGTAATTGTCAATAACATTCTTTTATATACGGATTATAAATTGGCTACGTATACGCCGCGTCACCACGTACAGGAGTAAAAATATAAAGCTTAATTTGTTTTATGCCATTTAATATATTTACCATTTTCGTGGTAAAAAATTTGTCTAATATATATGTAAATTATTTCTACTAATGTTGCTAGTGCATAATAAAATTACAATAATTTGGCTTTCATTTGACCCAAAATATTGCTTAGTGCGACGACTAACTAGTAGTTTTTAAATACTAAACCATTGAGATTTTAGTAGTAATTTAACTGCGGTAATAGCTGTCACGAGCTTCGAAACCAATTGCCTTAAATTGAAAAATGCTTTCACTCGCCCTGTGGCCCTTGCAACACTGCAAACAGTTTGAGCACATGTGCTTAGAAATGAGTTTTAAATACTCAAACTTTGATTAAGAGTGTGTGACAAATTAGAGGGAGAATTATTAATGGGTTTTTAATAAATATTTAATATCGAATTAATAACATTAAGAGAACGAGCATGTTGTACATAGATTACAGAATATATGAATTGATTATCCCATAACCGCAAAGAAGTAAAATAAATTACAAGAAAAATAAACCCCAATGCTTACAGTAATGTATCGTTGCATTGCTCTATTTAGAGACATTAGCATGAATATGACTAACAAATATTTGTTTTCAATATAAGAAGGGATAATGGAACTAATTTTGTTGCATTTCATTAGAGCAAATGAACAAGAAGCTACTAAAATCTGATTTCATATGATACTAATATATGTAGACATGGAAAGTTTTATAAAATTACTTTGTATGAACAAATATTTTCATACAGTGTATAAACGAGATAAATATCTTTTTACTTCTTGTTATAAAATGAAATATTTGACATTACTTAGAAGCTAATAAAGTTAAGCCTCATACAATATTGAATATGTGTGATATGATTCCAATTATATTTATTAAATAATTTTAAAGTCATACTTAAAATAATTTCATTTATGCCATTAGAGAAATATTTTATACATATGTATGTACTATATATACAAATGTCAAATATAGATATTGAAGCTGTAGACTGCTCATCACAAATATACGCAGTGTATATGTTTCTCATGTTTTTGAAGGATAGACTAAATGCTTTGTTTCTGACTTTTCTATGTATCCACCCTGTAGAATATGCTTGTACAGGTAATCAAAAAAAGTTGGCTATCAGCTGATTGAAGCCATCTTTTATAAGTAAAGAAAATACACATACATACCGGCAATTTCATTAATGAAAATTTTGAAAGTGCATGGGAAAATGCGCATGTGCTCTTCAGCAAAGAGACATAATACCACCACTAGTTCATAAGTATAAGACAATATATGTGACCTGGTCTACGAAAAGGAGGCTTAGGTGTCAAAAAAAAGGAGAACAATTAATGAGATAACGAGAAACTGACGCATGTTCACATATACACAAACCTCATCCTCTTGTCACAAATAAAAGCGAAAGTTACCATGCAACATGTGGTTATTGCACTGTGAGATTTTTAGATGTTTTCTAGTGTTGCCTGCAACATGTTTATAAACAATTATACATACAATTATACTACAAAAATTTGAACTAACATTTCACTTATTGTTCGAAATTTTCATATTATGGGAAACAAATAAAAAACACGTTTAAAGAGTATTTCAAGTAAGTGGCTAAACCAAAACCACATAAATACCTAAGCTGCATATTATGATAAGAAATTTGTATGAAACAGCAGATTTTTAAGGGTTTTAATCATTTCTGAACTGCTCTATAGCATACGAGAAAAACATTCAAGTATTATTGTACTATACAGTTTTTATTTTGATAAGTGTATGAAAATGAAATAGAATTAATGCTTATATTAAATCTATATTACTCTTGAAAACAGTCTTAATGGGCGACAAATAATAATAAATACCATAAACAAACAAACCACAGAATATATTCTTAATAAATATTTCACTATATGCAATTGAAATCATAGTTAGGAAGTTTTAATTGGGCTATTTATCATTTACCTTCCTATTGCCGTTAAAGAATTGTAAAATTTTGTTCAAATACAAGTATTATACAGACAGTGTGTGATGTATGTGAACTATAAATTGAATTCCTTTTTACCTTCATATTCAAATCGTACCAATGTTATTATTTTTTTTGAGATTGAGTTAGTGAGTGATTCTATTAAAAAAAACTAGAAATAACACGTACTCGCCATTCTTTTTATAAAGCTATTATTGCGTATAATATTTTCGCTTCATTTCACACACGTGAGCAATCCAATACTTTTTCGGCGCGCGTGTTGACTTCACCATATGAAAGTGAATATCTTGAAATTTCTGTAAATGAAAGGGATAAAATTTTAAATTAAGTTCAAATAGTTCACCGAATCGAAAAAATTACATAAAATTACGAAATTGTTGTAGTGCACGTGTACTTAAGTTAATTTATTGAAGGCTATAATTAATACTGTGAATTAAATAAAAACCTACGTGCTTGAGTAGTTTGAAAATCAAATTCAATTTATCAAAAGCAAAAAGGTGTGTCAGTCAATGTCAATGAAAACTGCTTTCAAATTTCTGCAGCATTGAAGGCATAACATGTTTTGTTAATAACGCCTTTTTTATGAAAAAAAGGTAATACCAAACAAAATATTTTACGCACTTGAAGTTTTTAATGACTTTTATTTTCCTAATAATATGTGAATACAAATATTAAAAGAATATTCTAATAATAATTAATAAAAATATAAAAATTCTTTAAAAAGGAAATATTTCTTAAAAATGGCAAATTTGGTAGACTCGGTGAAAACGGAAATATTTAAATGTTTATTACAAATTTAAGTTTTTTGAAAACTTATATTTTCTAATAATCATATTTTTTATGAAAATATAAACATTTTTGAAAGATTGTGTCAAAAAATTTTAATGTGTTTACTTTTTTCTTAGACTAAACAAATTGCTTCACTGTAGTTATTTAATTATATTTGCGTGTTTAGCTTCCTTCCCGCTGGCAGTTGGTTTTCCTGTTGCAATCAGTACTAACCAAAGATGCAAAAGTTTTTGTTTTGAGTTTACCCAACTTTCTACAATATGCCTACAGTGGTGTGCCTAAATGTCTAAGTGTACTCATATATGCGCAAAGGGCTTGATAAAATTCTTTTCGTATAAGAAAATTGGCTAGTAAAGGTATAAAGAGAAGGAGATGCGAAGATAAGTTGTAGTTGAAATAAAAAAAGTAGAAACGGGTTTTCAAACTAACTAAACTTAAATATTTTATTACTGCTTAGTCGCATAGACGACTTTACATTGTCATACAACAAAACATAAAATGTTTGCTCAATTTATTACGAAATTGCCTGGTTCGTAAATTATTTTAGGTCACAATACTGATAAAAATAATCTCACTATACCCTGAACAGGGTATATTAAGTTTGTCATGAAGTTTGTAACACCCAAAAGGAAGCGTCGGAGACCCTATAAAGTATATATATTAGGGTTTTTTTCTTTAATATTTAAACGTTTGGGTTTACGAAAAAATTGTTATCATAATTAAATAACTGATTAATTGAAGCATGTTCGCGAATAACGTTGTAAGCGACCGATTTAGAAATGTTCAGTAAATGAAATAAACTTTTAAAGCTTAAAGTTTTATCTATTTTGGATTTTTTTTTTTATTTTTTCAATAGTAATCTGTCTATTTAGAATGAAGAAATTGAAATAAAAAATTAATAAAATAGTTAAACTAATAAAAAAAACGAAATTAAACTCTTTAAATGGAAAAACGTTTTATATCCAAAATTAAATGGATGTTAACACGTTATTCCACTATGCATAACATATAGTAGGATGGCGTTTGAAACGTTTTTCCGTCAACGTATTTGGAAAGTAAAGGTTTCAAAACCAAAAAAATTGTATTTCAGTAATACAAACAGACAAAGAAGGTTATAAACAAAAAGAAAAATCTTTTATTTCAAATAAATTTAAACGATATTTCCGCAAAATGTAATTCACAACGGATATGTAGTTAATAGTATAGAGTATCAATATATGTATTGGTTTATCTTTCATGGCAACTGTTTATAAAACTGTGCATAGTTTTCTGGTAAATACGACGCCATTGCCAGAAGGTCCTTCTTCTTTTCATCACTTACTTTTATTGGATCATTCCTGAGCATTGGCAAAGTATAATTCGCATAATTTCTGGTTTTTTTTGAGTGCAAATTATAAGAAGTCTATGTTTCTGCTATATTATGCTGCTTACGTATTCTAAGTGTGTTTGGATCGTCTCTAGAAATTTGTATCCACTTTGCAGTAGTTATTTTGCACAAAGGATTTCTATATAAATTTTTGACTAGCATCTCGAAGTTTTTAAATTCATATAGAGCCATGGATTCGAAGGCCTTGCAAAATGAATCATATGACACACATCTGCTGGTGTATAAAGTTGAGCTGTTTTTTTCTTTTTTTCGATAAGTGCAAAATCCCGGTCGCATGGCAGAAAGCTGTGCCCTGAAGTAAGAAATTTTTGATTCACTTCAGAAAAGTATTTGGTCAGAAGGCTGTGGCACAAAGCAATCATAGTCCAGTTGTTATTTTGTCCCACGAATCTATCGGACCATATAATCAATTTTCTAATTTGATCAGTTTCCAGAATACTGAATTTCGATGTAAT